>NC_138454.1:12385000-12592500 GCF_040668555.2 Bombus flavifrons
AAAAACCGATAGTCATTTTACATTCAATTATCTTTATACTTTTCAATATTTTTGCGGTATCTGTCGCAAAACTCTTTTTTTTTTTCTTCTTCTTCTTTTTCCCTTTCTTTCTTTCTTTCTTCCTTTTTCGGTATATAAAAAAGATCGTATTTTCCGGGGAAAAATCGCGACTGGAATCTCGCATAACCGTTATTTCGCGAGGAAAAAGAAAAAAAATAATATTTTTGTAGTCGCCTGCAACAAACACCGGATCTGTTGGCATATCTGAAAAATCAAATCACTTTTTCCGTTCAGTTACAAACGATACAGAATTTACACCTTACGCTGCGAGCTTCTACGGTTCCGGCGTTATTTCCCCATATTTTTTCATCAAATTTATACGATCGTTACAACATCTATATACACGCCCGTTCGAACGATAAAAAGTTTAATTTAAAATTCCATTAGTTTCGTCGGGAAAAAATCTCAACGATAGATATACCTTTTACCATCCTACAGATAGGTGTATATGTCGTCCCTTAATCCCTTATAATCGCACGAGTCGATTTGGCCCGATTCGATTCGCGTACGAGGTATCTTTCCAATCGATATCAGTCCATTATTCGACGATGCGAATTTTCAAATCGAAACGTTTCCGATTAAAATCTGTTACATTCCCCCTGTCAATTGTAATTCAGTTTCGTGAAATTAGGTAAAAAATAAATTTCGTAAAATTTAAACTACCATACCTTTGGCAGACCTTGCGAGGGAGAATCTTACTCGAATGCCTTGAAAAATGTAACGATTTTTCGAAATGTAACGATCGGCTGATATCGCGATATTCACACGTTCGAATATCTTCGCGTTGTTCGCCACGAAACTCGATCACGATGTGCCGCGATAACTCGAAGATCGCGCATCCTCTTCGGTCGAGTAATCGTACGACCAAACGTACGGCTGATGCCACGGAGATTTCGGCCGTGCTACCGTTACTCGAAGTAATCCGGCTACCTCGTTTCGCTACGATTCGACAAATTCGTGAAATTTCGCCAAATTGTCCGAAAACGGAAAATATCGTAACGATATAAATAAATAAGCGAAACGGTATAAATAAAAGGAAAAAGGTAGCTCGTTCCTTATTGTACCGTCTTAAAGAGACACGAACGTCTCCATCTCGAATAAGAAATCGCGCGGGCATCGAGGATTTTGCAATTCCGTTCGCGTAAATCTATACAGAGAACGAATAACAGAAAGAAAAGATTTTAGGGGGATATTTTATCCACGATATCGTTTCGGTTAATTTATATGAAATATCGAATTCTATTCTTTAACGCGTCTCCGAACTTCTCCGAAGCACCTATCGTTTCAGTACGCTTGTCGTACCTCGATAAAACGATACCTGTGTAATAAGTTACTTTATTTACGTTTTCCCGTAACGTTGCGTTCACGCCATCGTTAGCCGTTCTTTCGCTACTTGCTCCGCGATGGCAACATCGCCGTACTTCGCTTCGCTTTCCGAAGGACACGAACCGCGAAATTTTACGATGGAAAATTTTTCAGAGAGAACCGCTTCGTCAAAAGTTAAAACGATTAACGACTTTCCACGATGAAATTGCTATAAGCGCTTATCTAAAAAATACTGCCGCGTTATCGTTATTTTTTACGCGTTCTACCGAATAGCTTCTTTCGCGTAGACGCGACTTACGCAACGCGATTAAGTAAATATAAGACGTACGGAGAGAGCTAAGTAGAAAAAAATAAGATAGAAAACGGATAAAAGTAAACTTACTTTGGATCGCCGAATATCAATATTTTATAGGCATCGAATATAACGATGCGCAAAGTGTAACGGAACACGCGGGATCCGCTTCGATCGGCAGCTGACGATACATTTAAACGTACCGCATATACTAAATGTCGAACGTACCAAAGTCGAGAATAGAAGCAAGACAAGACGTGCACGGGCTTGCCTCGAAATGCAAAATGCTCGTTTCCAGCATCTTGCGTAGAGATGATTGAATAACGGTAAATCCGAGGAAAAACGATCTCGCGAACGAATACGGGTGGAACGCGCGTTTACACAAAAGTCGTTCGTTGTTTTCGGGTGTAGAATCTTACACGCAGATGTATATTTTACTACGTTTCTCCATCGTTCAAATGACGTCGTACCAGCGATACATTTGCTTTTAACTGCGGGCTATCGGATCTATTACATTTAAACGCATATATTTCGATGTATGCTACAAAGAAGAGACGCTATAACGAAGGTGGTTCGAGAAGCGATTCTGTTCGTTCCAGCCTGCCTTACCTACCGTACGCGAAAAAGATAAAACGAAGAAACTCTGGTTAATTTCGCGACAACGTAAGGCGATACGTACAATGGTGAAAACGAGCGATGATTCCGTGGAAGGAGGAAAGGCGTATCGTTCGTAATCGCGTATTCTTCGGTGAACGAACAATCGGCTGCCTGATTCCAGTCAATGAAAAGCGAGGATAACGAGTTCCGTTAGTAACGGGGTCAGCCACGTCAGTATCATTTTTTTAATCCGTTCAACCTGCCGACTATTTATTTCCTGTCGATCGAATAAGCTCTCAATTTCGCGCAACTAATTGCTCGACTAAAGCCGCGATTACGCGAAAATAACATCCCGAATGAGCAAGGCACTGGTTATCAAGCCGAAACGAGGGGATACGTTTTACGAAAATTCGCACGCCCAACGGTACTCCGATCTGATCCCGATAGCTGCGGAATTATCTATTCGTCGGGTGCAACGTTCGATTTTCGAACATCCAGCTTTACCCTCGTCTAATTCCCCGACGTTCCAACCCGGCGTTTAACCCTTAACTGCCACAGCTCGTATCCAACGAGATCGAACCGGCTTCTTCCCTCCAACGAGAATCAACAATTCGTATCGGTGTCGATCGATTCCTCCGATAAAGAGTAATTTATGTATCCCCGTAACCTCGTACATGTAACTGCAATTAATTTATGAAACGACCGCTCGTATTACTCGCGAAGCAAATACGTGTAAGAGGAAACGCGCGTAGAACCAAATCTTTATCCTAAATACACTTGTCGTAATACTTGTCGTAAAATCGAAAGCCGTTCAAAGACGAAAGGCAACAATTAAATAAACGATAATAAATGTACGCTATCGACGACACTGCGACGATCGTATCGCATCGGAACACTCGTCTTTTTTTTTCCACTTTTATCTTTTAGTCTCGATAACTAGATGGAAATATGTTACTGAAAAAGTATGAAAAAGTCGGAGAAAGGAAATAGCTCGGTAGATTCGAAGATGTAAGCTTTCGCGTCTTGATTCGACGCAAGAAGCCAGTAAAACGCGATACTCTACTAAAAAAAAAAGCTGGTAACACGTTTAAGCTATAAAGTTTATGTCGATTTCCCACAAGTTATCGGTTGCTTCTTTAACGGATACTATCTTTGGCCATAGTTGAGTAAGCTATATATATATATTTATTGTACATATACATACAACGTATATATAGATTGACAGAAAAGTTACGTGATTTAATTGGCAACAAAAATTGAAACTTTTCAATTCTAATTCTTTTTTTTCCTTTCTTTTTTTTCTTTTTTTTTTAACCATATGTATAAAGTTACACGGGAAGGAATAATTTCACGTTGCTTCAAGTAGATTCACGGTATGTAAAAACTGAATGTCAAACGTCCGCTCGCTCTATTACACGTTCGATTCTTAAATTACCTTATATCTCCTATGAGATGCGCGTCTCCTACGAGATATTATAGAGGAAGTTTCGATGTATTTATCGAGACATTTACCGTGAAAGTTTTATTATAAATGACATTCGAAGAGTTTACGACGGTAAACTTAAAATAACCTTCGAAGCTTAGTATATCAATAACGCGGAAAAAAGAACTATTACAGCGTTGTTCTTGGAACGATGGAAGCTTCGTTTTATACATTGCGCCATATATCGGATAATACGATACGTTAGCTAGTACTTTGGAAAAATGTAAAAAAAATGTGAAGACAAATTAGTCGTATTTACTTTCCTTCGTTTAAAATTTCACGCATAACGGATGACCGACTCTTCGTCAACTTTGAAACCTAACAGACACGATTATTCATCTACGACGTATTAATCGCAAGTGCCTCCGGTACGCAGCCAAATTAACGATCGCTTTTGAAATAATTACAAAACCATACGTTTCTGTGGAGAAAAAACGAGAAGAAGAGGAAGAAGAGGGCAAAAAGAAAGTAACGGAAGTACAGCGAAGAGTTAAAATGGAAGGAAATTTTTCGATAAATAGGAAATGGGACGATAAAATACGCGCGTAGGTATTGATAAATCAAACGAACGTGAGAAATATTCCGGTTACATTGGTAATTGAGAGTTAAATCGAAGTGTCTGTAAGTGGCCAGGACCTGATTCGAAAGATCCATTACCGTTGAACTTGCAGAAATTCATGATGCAGAAGTAAACAAGATAAATCACCGAGAGGAAAGAAACGGTGAAAGCTGAGCGCGATGTGATTAAGCAACGAGAAAACCCCTATTAATTTTGAACCGGCTTTTTCCTCGTTCGAAGGGGGGAAAAAGAAAAAGAGAAAGAAAAAAGGAAAAGAACGTATAAAAATATCGATACGATGGCGTAAAGTCGTTTTCTTCGTCGGACGTTCTCGTTACCTGCACGAACGTTTCTTTCTGTCCGACGAGTTGGCCTGCACGCACGAAAGCAAACGCGAGATATACGCGATTTTCGACGCGGATAGAGGTAATTTACATAGCTCCGACAGTCGTTATTACCACGTCTGTCTCAATCTCGCGAGTCGTTGAGCGAATTTCTTTCGAGCATTCGTATCGAATTGCCAACAGTACATAACGATAATCATTGCCGTGTAATTGCGAATTCCGATTGCGTACCGCCGCCGCCTTGCCTGCATTTTTTCCTTTCGCAAGAGTATCGCGGCAAATGTCAACTCTGTCTATCGAATAAGAGAGAAGTCGAAAAGGAAAGGAAAAGAAGACGAATAAGAAAGGGCGAAAAGAAGTAGCAAGATATTCTTCCGTTATAATAAATTATTAGCAGACCGTAGCCGTCTATACAAATTTACAATTGTCTCGCGTAATTACAGCAAATTTGCAAATTATTACGAGCATAATGAAAGAAACGGAACTCGAGCAGAGATTTGTTTCATCCGCTGAATATCGCGACGACGGAATATTAATTTTGCCATCGATTCGCGCAGTTCGTTACCGCAGATTAGCCAAAGTGCGAGGATACTTGGGAACGATGGAGCGCGTAAAGCGACTTCTCTTCGTTCGAACCAGCGTAGAAATAAAGATGTTTCAAAAGCTGTTCGATCGAGAAGTCGAAATATCGACTTTTTCGCGCGTCTTTTAAATGGAAATCGCCTATTATCGCGCGTTTTATCCCGACGATCGCTCAACTTTTTTCCCCATCCGTGCGTCTATTCGCGTTCGAACGAAACACAACCAACGAAACGCGTATCAGATTTAACGTCGGATTTAATATCGCGCGAAACACGGGGATGGAGCTGCACGGAATGTGGAAAAATTGATTTTTAGTCGTGGAAGAATCGTCGGCCGCGCGATACCCTCGTGGAAAGAGCAAACGGTATTTCACGCATCGCGAGCGAAAAACAACGTGCAAGCATCGTCGAAAGGAAAGATTTCACGCGGATTATAAAAGCACGGAATGTTCGTAAAAAGAAAGAGAACGAGAGAAAAAAGAGCAAAAAAGAAAAGAAAAGAAGGCGAGGGAAGAGGAGAAGAACGAACGAACGAACGAAAATGTGTCCGATCGATGCAGACGTTTCGCGAAATGGAAAATCCAGAACCACGGCTATTGTCGTCGAAAGAGACAATTTGAAACTCCCTGGTGACACCTTGTATAGAAGATGCAAGATTTCCGTCCTATAGACGGAAATGCCTTCGTTCGTCCCAGAACCGCGAGCAATTTTCGCAGGAAGAACGACTTTCGATATCGCGATATTAGCAATATACGCGTTTTATATAATCGTACGTACAACTTTCGCGGGCAAAAAGTTGCGTCTGCGCTCTCCCGTTCGAATACAGCGGCTCGCGAAAGCGATCAGGCACTTACGACGGAACATTTTTATCGATACGTTACCTGCGTTCTAACGGTAACATTGGAAAATCCAAGAACGCGCATGGAAGTTACGAGCCGTTTGCTCATCTGCCGAGATCGTGGCTTATCGATGTAGCGAATGATCGGCCGTTCGAATACTTTGATGGTGTTTGGGAAGCGTACGCTACCGATAAATATCTCGCAACTTTCGTAAGCGTCTACATCCGTTTCAAATTTTATCCAAGTAATTACGATAGTCGCGAATAAAAGTTTCAATGTCGCAAGTAGAAACGTATATAAATGTTGGAAGACGTTTATCGCAAATGTGCAGTTGGTGAAAAATACAGCGTACAGCGTGAATAGCAGTCTTAAACGTACAATCAAATTCGAATACTTTGTCGATCTGTGAGACGAGTACGCTTCCAATAAATATCTGGCGACTGCTGCGTACTTAAATCGTCAGATCCCTTTCAAGTTTCACCACCGTGATCGTGATAGACGTTAATAAAAGTAACATCGTAATAACGAAATTCCCGAATGTTTCGTACAACGTGTACATAAAAAGCTTTCGAGTTACTTCGAACCATGAAACGTTTGTAATTTCACTGACGAATTTGGATCATCCGTATCTACTCAACGAGACGCAAAGATGACTTTAGTGCGAAAAAGAGACTCTCCTTTTTAACGCCGTTCCCTTTACGAAAGGCCAATTCGTCGGCATCTTCGAGTACTTTTTCATAGCGTTCATATGGTACTTGTAAAACGCTTCGTACAAAACGGCCGGCACGACGGTAATATCCCGTCGTTTCGTCGGTGCACGATGCCTCTCGAAATTTAGCAGCCGCATCGCCTCGCGTAGATATCGTCGATCTAAAGATACGAGAAGAACCGTGTGCCAGCGGTTGCACGCGTCGGTGTCGTTTAAACTTGTCGCTCGACTTTACACCGCGAAATAACACGGAAACGTTTTGCGGCCGAGTTTTTACGAATCGAACGAAAGAAACGATATTCGACGCTGCAGCCACGGCCGAGATTCTCGTATATCTCCGTGCGAAAGTGCGGCCGACGATATCACGTATGGCTTTATCAGGCGGACGGTATTAACGTAATACAGAGAACGCGACGCAATAACAACGCGTCTCGGCGAAATTAAGGGAATAAGTAGAACGCCGTTTCATCGTGCGTTTATGCGGTTTCATATTTCTCTGAACGTAATTAAACATAATGTATAGGCCGCGCATGTATATGTATTCACGGAGAATGTCAAGGTGGAAATATTCGCGCAACTTATACAATATTCAAATATACGTAGATGCTCGTGCGTATAAAATATTCAAAGTCAAGGTATTGGTTTCTTCGCGAGCAATCGCGTAGCTGCACCAGCGTTTCGTAGACGTTGCAGTCTACTCGTTCTACTCGTTCGGGGTAGACCCGCGACTGCAACGGCTGTACACGATCGCTTTCGAAAAACCAACATCGCGAGATCTCGGCGTGGCGAAAATCTAAAGAACCAAATCTAAGAACGAAAGCGAAGCACGCGTAACATCCGGCAGACGAAGCGACGTTTACAAAGATACGCGTTTAAAGAATTGGCTCGACGATTTAAATAGAAGTCGACATCGCCTCTTAACGACCTCGCGCGATACAAATTTTTCCCACCTGCGATCAAATCTCCATGCGCAACGTGCGTTCCATGCAGAGAATCGCTCTTCTGCACGCTATAAATACCCTGATATAAATACGATATTAGCTCGATTCTCTGGATTACGCGTCGTCCACGCAAACTCGCGCCACTACGCGTTAGAATCTCGAATCGAACAACGATGAAAATCGTGGATAATAGAACCTCGACCGATCTCCGACTGGGCTAATTTAACCAACCACTCAGCTCCGTTCAGCTCCGTTTCGTTCGAAACGTTTTCTCTTCGCCTTGAAACGGATATAGACTATTTAAGACAGCTTTTGGAAACGGAAGATCAAACGAAAGAACGTGGAAGAGCGTAAAAGGCTGGGAACAAGCAGTTTCGCGAAGCAAATGAAAGTGATTTCGAGTGGAACGGTGTCTAAACGGGATGGAAGGGAAAATGAGATTCTTAAACTATCGATAAACGGTAGAACGTTCGATTCGTAAGAAACGGAAGAACGGTTCGAGAAGACGATGCAAGAAAGTATACTACCAACGTATCGGTGCAAAGTATCCCAAGTAGGAGGTTTTTCCGTGTTAAGAGGATCGAGTTTTCGCGTAATAGAATCGCCGACTCCGCGGAGACACCTCGAAGCCGACAATTAAACGGTATTCTGGTAACTGCTGACATAATTCGCGTCCATATCGAACTACTTACGGCAATCGGTTGGAAGCAGTGGCGAAATTTAGCACGGCAATAATTCAGACTCGGTACGGCTAATTTACAATAAATCAAATAGGGAGCCGGTTCTCTTATCAAGATCTCGGAGCGCTGTTCGCGAGCTAGCCCTCGGAGAGACGGTGAGAGAGAGAGAGAGACGAAGAAGGAGAAGCCCTACGAGAGTGGAACTTGTGTAAATCAACGAGAAATTAATGCCACGACGAACAGGAATCGCGGTTCCTCCGGTTTTTCCTCCATTTTTCCTTCCTTTATAACTCGTGCCGTTCCGCGAATCAATAAGCTGACCTACTTTATTTCTTTTCTGATTTTCGTCAAACACGTAATCGATTATCTCGTTTTCGCGACCATCGTGTCTCTCCGTATAATGCGATCGTCTGTATTTCACGAACGCAAGGTTAATAACTCGCTACCTTGTCTATCGTAGAACGACGAGTCGTACTTTATCGACGAGGCAAAGGTACAGGTATGGAAGTCAGTTTTGAGACGACGCTAAGCGCGCATCCTAATAGACGCGTGTAGTAAAGTTTCGTAAATCGAAGTTCGGTTGCGAGATGTACGAACCAAGATGCGGTAGAATATTTAGCCGCGATTGTTAACGCTACTCCTCGATTCGATTTGTTGCATCGTTACGTATACTACGATACGTTCTTAATGTATTCTCAAGCAACATTTTTTGTTTCACGTTGATATATCGTCGTAGTATAAGGGTAAAGGTACACGACGCGTCTGCTATCTGCTGTACAAAAGATACCCTTAATATCGCACTGTTGCCGCAATATTAACGTCTTATTTCCCATGGCCTGGTTGCGCGCACGCGAAAGATGCCAAAAGGTCTTACAACGCGATGTAAGCAGCACGTTACAGTAAAATATTAGATACCGTATTTGCATTTGGGCATAGAAATGCAGCTGGTGTAGCGAAATATTTTAGGTCGCCGTTTATACGTCTTTTCGTAACTAAAGCAAGTTCTAAATTTCGTCAGCGAAATAAATTCCAAATAACGAGAGCGACACCTTAGGAAACAAACTTTTCGAATTTTTGTCTTTGTCGCGAGGTTGTTTAGGATCTCGTAGCAAACAAGACCGTGCATTTTCACGCGTTTGTTCAAAGTTTGACGGCGCGAAAATATAGTACGATATATCCACGGTGGAATAGTCGTCCTAATTTCCAACGCTGCGGATAATTTACCTAAAACGAACCTCCGTTCAACTTCCGTTTCTTTGATCGTGTCCGTACACGAATTAGCGTAATGGTAAACGAATGGTTCGTATCGAGGCAACGGGTTCGTCGTAGAATCCGGCGACTTTTTACTCGAACCATAACGTCGGCGCATAAAACGATGCCATTTGCGTGCAATAACGCGTCGATCGCGAGATATTCGTGGAACGGGTATGCCCGTCGTGGGAAAGTGCGACGAACGGCTGGCCCGTGTTTCATCCGTCGTCGAACGCGGATCAATCAGGCTTTGTTAACGATTTGAAACTTCGATTGGGATCAATCGAAGGCCGCTCTCTCGGACGAGAAGCGCGCCGAACGAGCGTAGAAGATACGCCGGCGAAAAGTAGCTGACGAAGGAAGGAGAACACCCTCGAGAGAAGCAGAAGCGGCAGCAATCGATGCGGCCGCCGATGTGTCGACCACTTGACTCGACCGAAGCTGCCCCTACGCGCCATACCACCGCGCGCCGATCACCGACCACGAGACTGGCTTTCACCATAATTATACGGTACCGAGGAGTCGTTTCGTACATGTGCCTATGTATAGTATACACACGCGTACACGTACGTCTCTGTGCGGACAGCCGAATCGGTTCTCCGCAGAACGGAGAACTCTGTTGCAACCTGGTACAGACCTTGCGCTACAAATTACGATAGCCCTAGGCGCGGCAAAGAGGCGACGGGCGGCCGGGCGGGGGGGAGGAGGGCATAAGGAAAGAACCAAGAAGACGACAACCACACGACGACGACGAAGAAGACGACGACGACGACGACGACCACGACGACCAAGATGGCTAAGAAAGAAGAAAAAAGTCGCAGACAGAAGGGGAGAGGCGAGCCGACCAAGTTTGGCACGGGGAAAGAACGCCGAGACGAATCGCTACTCTAAACCTGGTAGCCGGCGATCCTCTTAAATATCTTTCCATCTTTCCATCGAATAATATTCGAGCGAACGTATAAGTTGAAATTCGAGTCGACACACCGACGGTCACATCGGTCATTTCGTTGTATTTTCTTCTTTGTAATTATTTATAATTTAGAAAGCGTATAATTACTCGCAAATAGAGAAAATATCGTAATAACAATAATACGCAAAAATACACGACGATATAAAAACAAAAACGCGAATCGATTTCTTTCGTTCGAACGGTTCGTTGATATTGAAATTAATTTGGTCGATATACTCGGTTCTCGATTTTAACGGGACGCTCGTTACGAGTTCTTTTTCGCGTTATTTTCTAACACGCTCGAAAGATACCATCGAGCGAATCCGCATCTTTTCGATTAATTTTATTTTGCCGACTCTAAAGCAATTTCTAGGCAATAACTTCTTTTCCATATTTTTCGATCTCGTTGGAAGCAATAATTTACCGAATCCAGACGTTCGTGCTCGATCTTATTTACTTGGATTTTAAAGTAGTACTTATTGCGGTGAATAATTATTTTCCGATATCTTGCGATATTCCGGCAGGAACGATCGAACGAATCTGAATGTTTGCGATCAATCTTACTCGCGTAGTCGCTGCTACGGTAACATTTCTGGCGAGTAATTGTTTTTCGATATCTCGCGACGTCCTTGGAACAACGATCCACCGAATCTGCATGTTTTCGTGATACTTTACGTAACGTTTGCTTCTATTTAAAAGCAACCATTTCTCAACATTTTGCGGCAGAAAGATAGCTCTTAAAGACGAGCGAGGGATCCTACTCGCTTTGGTTCGAACTGAAAGTTAACAGAGAAAGCGTTGGAAATTGTTTAAACGATTAAAGGGTTACGATCGAATTAATCAGAGAGAAGAAATTGAAATATAAGAAACGTTGAAAAACGTTGCAAGATACGTAGGTAGTTACGACACACGAACGTTACTTAACGATGAAAGCACTCGTCGTACGGTGCTTAACGATCGGATGATATTCGAATCAAGGGGACAAAAGTCTTTGTCTCTTTTATTATACAAAAAAAAAAAAAAAGAAAAAGAAAAAAGGAGAAAAAAGAAAAAAAAACAGATTCGAGAAAAGCAAAAAGCTACAAATGTCGTATGTTTCTACCTAATTTACAAACAAACTAGAGTGGTATCGTACGGAGGATGACGCAAGCGAGGTAGGTCTTGCGCCGTCGGTCGAGACGCTGTTAAACGAAAGAAAGGAGAAACGTATGGTAGAAAGGATCCTCGACGAAAGAACAGAGCAACGGAGACCGAGACAAAACGAACATTCTACGATACGACGCAGTCGGTCGGCCGGCTTATAGAGTAAGATTGGCTAATTTCGAGTCAAACACCGCGTCGTGGTTCGCTTGGCCCGGTAAATCAAAGATTACGAACGAAACGACCATCCGCGAGCATTTCATCTTGAAAATTACTCCGATAATCGATACGACGGAACCGTGTCGAACCTTTGTCCCGCAGTTTTTTCTTTTCCTTTTCTTTTTTCTTTTTTCTTCTTTCTTTTTTCACTGACAAAAGAAAGTATCGTAAAAATACCGATATTATATTGTACGTAATAAGAAAATAAAGAGGCAATTACACATTATTGTCAGATACGAAGAAGGCTTGGACGAGGAGAATATAAGTTTCGCAACAACGGCCTGGATAAAGTAAGTAAATAAGTCTCGCGATATTACGAAATGAAACATTTTCTATGGCTTTCTCGAGCCAATACTTGGCGATACTTTGCACTTTCTTCGTCGTACAATTATCAAATGCAATTAATTGGCAAAGTTAATTTTTCGAACTCTTAGCTCTTTCGGCTTCTTCTTGCGTCAAATAAAAAGTGTAACAAACGACGCTGTTCCATTTTACCCGATCGTTTCGATTAATTACGTAATCTTCGAAGAAAATCTCGAACAAAGAAACGACTCGATTTATAACAGCTTTTTCGGTTTTTTAAAGATACCGCGACGGCAAAGTCGCGAAACATGCTGAAATTATTCTCGCATCCGACTGTACGTCCGATTTATACTGTACGATCGTCGAGACAGAGAAGGAAACGATATCCCGAGTAGAAAGAGAATAATAAAAATGCAAGAGAGAAACTGGTCAAGACGAAAACGTATAGAATAGAAAAAGAGGAATTACATTACGGGAAATAAAGGGATCGTTTTGCTGGATTTTCGAGAAATAATTTGACCGAGAAATCCACGAAAATACGGGAAGCAGGTTTGCGTGTAAATGATCAACGTGTTCCGAGAAGCAGAACGGGGCACGAGCGTTCGCTTCTATAGCTGTCGTCCGGTTCCTTCCAACGGCGCCCTGCTCTAAGCTGTTCTTTTTTCGCATAGTCTTCCACCAGAATTTCTCGACTCGCCGTGGGCGAATCTTGCCCCGACATCTTAATGTTCGAATTCAACCCCCTGATAAATCTACGCACGTTCGCCAAATTCGTAATATCGTATTATTTCGCGGAATACCAGTATAAGTAAAATGACATACCAACTTAATTACGTTCGGAGGAAATTCGTCGTTTCATTTTCCGGTATTATTTCTTTCGACTTTGAATCCGCTTGCACAAGCAAGTACGTACGGTTGTTCCATATACGTATTAGGTTGTTATCTTATACAGTTACGATATATACAGTAATGCAACGTGAATGGAAATATATAACGTTAACGAATAAAAATTTCACGTTACTCGGGAATAAAAACTATCATGTAGAATATATAATATCATGGAGATAAAAATTCTATTTCGAATATCGGCGCAGTATCGAACTTAACGTTTCGATCGAATATTTCGACGAGTGTATTCGTTAAAATAAAATATTTCAAACATAAGCGATATATAAAATAATATTCGAATGGGAAAATACTGTTCATAAAATATAAAATATACATACTAATACGTTACTTAGAAATAAATAGGACTGACTACTGTTTAAACGAATAAAGATATTTGCTGTTGCTACGCGTTTAAATCTTTTTAATTTAATCATTTTAATTTAATTCGCAACTTAAATTAAATAAAATCGCATTTAATAAAACGCGGGAGAAAAACGCGACAGCTTCTCTTGATTTCTCGATCGATTGATTCCGATTTATTAATGTCATTTCACGATTAAACGAAAGAATTTTAACGCGAGAATAGAGATGACGATACAGAGGCCCATACTCCTTTATAGATAATTAACGAGTCGAGGAAATTTCACGAAAGCCAAATACGTAATCATCCATCAGAGAAGAGTCGTAGAAGATATCGTCACACGCTGAAAAAGGCCACCCGCTCGGAAACAGTAATCAATCAGGTAGACGAAACATCCTGCATGCCACAGCTATCGAAATAATAAGGAGACTCTGATATGCTAAAACCTCGATATAAAAACCCTGGTAAATTAGCGCTCGAAACCTTATTCCGTATATGTAACACTTTGAACCGTCGCTCTGTTGGATTTATAGGATTCGATTTCTTCGCCTTATTCGTGAAACGTTCGAACTGCGATCTATCGGTTTCGCGATTTCTCGCGTCTGCGACGCGACAATATCGTATAATAGGAAAAGCAAGATTTTTAAGCAAGACGACGAAGACGACGCGTTTTAGCTGCCAACCTACGATAAATATAGATGATTTCTGTGGCATAGGATCGATCGACAACCTACTAAATCTTACAACTAGCTTTTTGTAAAAAAAACAATGGGATGTAATTCATCGTGTTTCTCGGCCTATAATTTAATTAGAACGTGGAAGCGAAATAATATTTCAAGTTTTTCCGCGCTCGCGGCCGCTCATTCTTACGATTCGTTTCTAACCGACTTTGTTTCCAACATGGTCATTCGAGAGAAATCTCCGCGACGCGTTCCTACCGAGTGTTTACGATGGCCGTTCTAAAACGCCAGAGCGATGCCTCCATGGAGACTCGGCAGCCTCCCGGCGAGACTAGGAAAAAAAGTACATTAGAAACGCTTAACCTGTCTGATGCAAGATCACCGAGAACCTACGTCTCGCCGATTCTTATGTATCGGTACGAAGAAAAGCATAGGGCCGACAAGGACGTCGACTTTTTCTATCGCTCGTATTCTTATGGAATTCCACGCAAAACCGTAATCACGTATTCGTCAAATTATCGCGATTATCGCGCCGATCGATATCCCGTTTCTTCTCTTTTCCTTTAGATCGTCAAGTTGCATAAAATCAACGTCAGTTGCCGTATTATCGCCGCGTAATGCTCGTACGATTTCCTGAACCATAAACTCGACAATTATATCGTCGCTGGGTATACAACCGACTGGTAATGATGAAATTCGCGCAAATTAATAAATAAATCTGCATTGGTCTCGATGAAACATTTTGCAAATAACGGTGGTTATTCGAAATGCCAAGCGACTTTTTCTTTTTTTTTTTCTTCTTCTTTTACGTTATTCGCGGAGAGCATAGGGAGAGCATAGGAAGAGAGAGAGAGAGAGAGAGAGAGAGGGGGAGAGAGAAAAATATGATAAATACGTTTTCGTTGATTTTCTGACTTTTATGTCACTCGCTGGCTAACGAGGATCGTTTCAATACGAGATAATCGAGAAAGGATACGACCGATATAGATTTATAACGAGACGAGTTAAATACAATATTATTAGGACTTAATCGGATCGCGAATTTTTATGCAAATTCGTACTTTTGACAGTATAATTGAAAACGTAGAATCTCGATGAAAAATCGGTTTACGACGATATAATGTGACAGAAAGAAACGATAAAAAGTACAGAAGGTGTCGTTATCGAAACGTAAGATTTCGTTTATACCGTAAAATCGATACAAGAATCGGTCGTAGAACCGTTTTGCGACCGATATGGAGCAAACAGAAAACATTGCCTTTAAAACCGATATGTATACAGTTATTCGGAATAACTGTTTTATAATAAACAATAAAATCGATATCGCGTCTCTTTCAAATCCCTTTTCCGTTTTCTATATTTTACAAAAACAACTTGTACAGAGGATCGCGTACTTACGATAGAAAGGAAACAGCTATGTACCGATAATTTTATTTCCGTCTGTCTCTGTCTGCGTCGCGTTCTTCGTCTATGAAAATATCGCGTTCACGACAGAAAGTAGTAATCGAGAAAGTAGTCGAGTTTCTGAAAAATAATCCAACTTACCACGATACGATATCATCGTTTAATTAATTATCTCATTCGATTATACGTTTTAACATTTATATTTCGTTTTTAACGGCTCTGTTAAATCCATCTGTGGTTTTCCTAGCTCGTTGAAAACGAAATTTTCACTTGCCTCGTTAAATCAAACTGTCATCAGCTCGAATGCATAAACGTTCGAGAAACGATATGTCAACTAGAAGATACAACTCTCGTCGTTCCGCTACTTATTCCAACGACAACTTGTCGTTTGTGCTAAAAAATAGATTAAAGCAATTTGATTAAAGAAAATACCGCGCATACTTCCGAGCTGGAACAGACCTGTCTATACATCTTTCGCTTAAACGATCGTCGAAAAAGAGAGAGATCGAAAAAGGCGACGATCTAAATTTATCGTAAACAGCGATACGTGCTTTTGCATATTTGCAAGCGTTTATCTTAACACGATAAAATATTCACGTCACTATGCCACCAACCCAATAGAAATAGCCCGTAAATTGCCACTGTAACGACAAATTAAGCGTACTTTTAATTGCTGTAATTCGATTCGATCTTGGGACGAGAGAGCTAAGATAAAATGAATTTGTCAAAGTAACGCGGTCGATTCGATTTAACAACGGTCTAAATTTTATTACTAAAAAATTGCCTAAAGTCAGTCTTTGACATTTTCCTGTACCCTTTTCGATGTTCTATACACCAACCTGAACATTGACATAAAAATGTTTAAACAAAGATTTTATCGTGGAGAAATTCTACGGCGTCCACGGCAAAACAATTTGATCTTCTTTGAGATAAAATTTCTCTAACAATTCCAGCCATAACGCGCAGCATGAAATTGGAAATCTGTTATTTGCCACTACGTGTTACGGTAGTAATAGGATAATCGCGATATTAGCCAATGCACGTTACATAAATAATTCCAAAAACGTATAAATCAAAATTCAATTTAAATTTCAATGTAACTTGGATTCGATGATTTCGAACATTTCAGACGTTCCATCTGGCTACGTTTCTTTTTATACAACCATCGATTTTTCGTTGCTTTAATTCGTTGCTCCAAGTTGATTTAAGCCACGTTTTTCCAAACTATCGAAAGCACGATAGACAAGTTGCGTAAAACGATCCAAGCGATCGATCCCTGACCACCATCACGTAGTTTACGGGGAAAAAGCGCTACACGTTTAACGTTGCTTCGAACGTAGTTTCGCGTCACCTAGCTCCCAAACGCGTACATATATAATATATGTACTATTGTACGATCTGCTACGACGTATCAACGGCGTACGTTTAAGAAAGTAAACAACGTTATACACGTCTTGTTTCCCAACGAGATAGTTGCTTTAACAAACGCATACGCGTGTACTCGTAGAAGACGCGACATATACGGTTAGATATTTTATTTAGTACACGGGTTTGTCGCATTTGTTGTAAAATAATGTGCATTTCAACGTACAGGTATATCGTCGCAGGTAAAACTACAAAATATGTGTTTGCAGGAAGCGGCGACAGGCGCGTTGACGGAAATTTTCTTTCCAAGACATTTCGTCCTTCGAACTCTCGATCGAAGGATTTACGATATAACGAAACGACCGAGTTTGTCTCTTCGTCGATTTTCTACGTGCCACTCGACGCAAAAACCGAGTTTCGTTGATCGACCAGGGACACGGACAATTTTTAATAAAGATTTATGCGAAATTTTTCAGTCGTTTTTCCATTTACGCGTTAAATCATTTCCGATTTCATACGATCCTCCATTACGAACGGAACAACGAAATATTCGTCGCTCCGATGTTCGAACCTGTTATTTACTCGATTTCAAATACCTTTTCAAGTTTATATCCTTCTTCTTCTCCTCCTCGTTAGTCAAATCGCTTTAAATCGAACCGCTTGAATTCCGTGAAATTCTCTCGATGCATCCGAGACTCTCGAGAACGATAAAGTACGATACGTAAAAATCGTCGTAGAATACGAAAAGCTTCCGTAGACACGTTCGACGATTGTTTCTAAAGAAGCTTGACGATTTGAACACAAAGTTCGGAAAAAATCGACCTACTATATAACCGCGACTTTTCTTGAAACTTGAAAATGATACTTGGAATCGAGTATTTTGCGCGTGACTGTTCAAATTATTTGAATTGCGCTACTTAACAGCCGGTAAAGACAAGCGTAGGAATTATTTGCAGAAATACATCGAATAGAGCGAATAAATATCAGATTGAGGTAGGAAGCGGTTGCCACAATAACGAAACCAACCGAAGATGCATCGCTTTTTCGAAACTGTTGTAAATTCACGAGCCAACTAATACTCGTTTAATAGATTAATAGAGTGATACGCTTTCGCATTTTTTAATATGAAACCTACATCTTGCTTTCTCTAACGATAAATACGATTTAAACGTGGCAGTTGACTCCTTATTGCTGCAAACAACGCTTCGTATTGGTAAAGTGGTTTCGACTGATTTCAAATTCACGTTGATCTACCGATCGGAGAATCGGACATGCACGATTACAATCAGGTATCGATAGAACCAATCGTTCCTTATCACACGCCACTTCTATACCGAATAAAATATGAAAGAGTAAAATACGAAGAGTAGGACGAGCGAGTCGTATTTTATTCCTTTTTCTTTTCTTGTCAAACCATTTGCATCGTCTACCCTCTTCCCTACGCCTCATATGCTTGAATATCCGTCACATCGCTCACCTTCGCATTTGCTGGTTTCGTCGGAATTGTCACCGCAATCGTCCATTGAGTCGCAGACCCACGGCCTCGGTATACATTTACCATTCGTGCATTGAAATTGCTTTAAAGGACAAGGCCTGCCTGAAGCAAAATAAAGATGGGAAAAAATGAAATGCCAATGTTTCGTGGAACATGCAAATCGGGGGAAAAAAGCATGCGAGTAAAGAAAGGAAGAGATTAGAAACGCGTGACGTTCGCGTTATACACTGTACGTCGCAGACCACATTATCGACGCTACTTTTCTTACAATTTCATGTACTCGCGATCGGTATACCACGTTACGCGTCACATACCGCTTTCATAAATGCTCTCGTAAACGAAGATTACAGGAGAACAAGCCAGATAAGTAAAGTTTCATTGACTTTTTCTGTTTCACCTCACTTTCTGGTTAAACGTTTTATTTGAATCCTTAAAATACCTTAGAAAGATACGATGAGAAGCAATATTTGAACGATATTTGACGATAACTCGAAAGTTATCAAATACCTGAAAAGCAAATTGAAACACGATTTCAATAACGCAACATTCGCTCGATTATCGAATGATATTGAATTAAAAAAAAACTGCTCTTCTGTAAAATCAGGATAAGCTTGTCGCGTACTTTCGCTGTAATCTTCAAATACAATGGATAAATCGATCTTGTAAAAGGTAAAAAGATCATAAGGGAGGAATTTATCGGGCTTTGCTTGGCAAATTGCGCGAGAATTACTTTCGATATTCGGCTAATCGATTCATCGAAATATTACGCTAAACTTTGTCCGATAACTCGTGAACGTTTCCAATTTTGCTTTACAACCGTATAACCGATCGGAACACTTGGCGGAAAATTCGTATTATTTCAGTTCGATCGTGACAAAAGTAACGATATCGTGTTGTACTGGATTATTATTAAAATGTTATTAAGCTTGAATACACTACAATATTGATGATTAAAGGTTGACACTTGGGCTAATTAATAAAATATCAAACGCGATCTAGCGATAAAACATTTAATACGTAATGACGATAAATTAGAGTATCGGCGTTATTGCTCCCGCCCCGATTATTCTTCGCCCCGATTATTATCGTGTTCTCCTCTTACTATTCCAAAACTATTGTCGATAGTTGCATGTAATTTTCGCTAGCTGAACGATACTAGCTTACGAATATTTGCGAAATAAATAATAGCCATGTAAATAATATCTTTCTCCTAAATTCTCTTAAACCTCTGCCAAATTATTTACGATAAATTTCAGCGAAACAAATCTAATAAATTTCTCGCTCGTTTCATAGAATCGAGTTAATGTTATTATTATTGGAATTTTACGGCTCATATATCACGAGTCACCGATATTAATAAACGCTTTCGCATAACAGCAACAGTACCGAATCTGATAATAAAGGATATGAAATGTTGCAAATTACGAGTTGCCCGATTATCGTATTTGACCAAGAAAATTGTAAAACCATACAACACAAGTCTATTGTATAATCTATTATTTCTAACTCTTGTAAATTTACCGATATTGTTAATTGGCAAATTATCGGATAAAACGGCTTTGATATGTACGACCTGTACCAGCTGTAACGACGATGTTTCAACGATTCAGCATCGTCTCTCAGAGATATTATATCGCATGTACGAATAGAGTGTATCAATAGAGCAGAGTATAAGCGATCACCAATGAAAGACTTGAATATGAGAATAGAAAACGATCGAACAAAACTTACCGATAATTGAAGAATACTAGATCACATACTATTTTATATCATTATTAATCTATATATGCACAATTAAGCATTACGAGCAAGCACAATTAACCATTGATCTTTAATTCGTTGATGCGCGTTTCACGTACCACGTGTCCACCATGTATTTCGATACATGTTCAAAAGCGCCATCTAAATATCTCTAATGCCTATATATTTCACAGTTTTATTAAAATTACATACTTTCGTGAAATATATCATGTAAAAAAGAAATATATATATATATGTACATAACGTTTTTCAACGAAAACCGAAACAAATGCGACCACTTAAAGTGACAATCTCTATGATGTTAAGCGCGTAAAAGTAATTGTTTCCCGATTAACACAAAAATTCAATTCGACGGTGACGTTGACAATAAAATGATAAAATACGTTTTTCGTTTGTCAGATAGAGAACACGTTTTATTGCTTGCTTAAAAACTGATGATATTCAAAGAGAAAATAATGGATAAAAAACAAAAATAGCTCGAATTTGTATAATGCCTTTACGACGAAAATGCTTGCAATAATTTAATCTCGTTTCTCTGTACGCATTATTAAAATTTAATAACAATATTCGTTTGTTATATCGAGGCATGAATTCGTCTCGTTTCCTTTGTATTCTCGTTCGTGCACATTTCCCAGTATCGATAATAATTTTACTGTCAATCTTTTTTGCTTATTTTATACCGATCAATTATTCCTTTGAAGAAATTATTGAATTATCGAATAACGCTATAATACAAAAGAAAAAGAGTAAGAAACGAGGTGAAAATACAATATATGTACAAATCGAACAAATCGACGGTCAACTGTTTCTCCAGCCCTCCTTTTACTCTTATTTCGTGAATAACCGTTATTTTAATTGTCATCGTACGCATGAACCCGCCATACCAATTATCTTGAAATTTGATACTTAATTTACGAAGGGAATTCATTGCATTCTATCCTTTTTTAATCTTATTGTAAGCGTTAGTTGTTATATCTTGCACAAAACTATTGAAACTATTGAAAATATAGAAAATTAATTCAGATAAAAGTCAATCTTTCTGTTTATCAATTTTTTCACAAATATCACCTATATATTTGATCCTCCAAATCCTCCAAGAATCGTTTAAAAAGTATAAAAAAAGATCAGTTTCCACAGTTCTGAAGAACTTATGAAAAGAATATTATTCTAAAAAGAACGAACGCTCTACTATTTATTAGATTTAATTACTACTAAGAAACTCTTTGTGCCACCTATAAACAGAAAAAAGAAGAAAAGTAAACAATTTGCCCTAAATGCTAAATGAAGAAACATAGCGTGGTAATGTGGGATAAAATCTTCACGTGCTTCCATCTATCGCGGTCTTCCCCCATTTTCAGACCAACTCTACTCACTACTGGTCACACCACCAGCATCCCTTTCACAAAGATCGTAGATACCGAGTTATACGTCAGATATATTTTTCATAACGGCGACTGTCCTCCTTTCTCGCGTCCTACGTCCGCCGAAATTAAAACTTTTCATTGAAAATGTATGCGAAAGACGTCGATTATGTAAGCGCGACATTAGCGCATGGCACATACCATACGTATTTTGTCAATCAACAATATCGTGCAACTTACATACAATTTCAATGGGAAAACGTTCCTATCGATATTTTTACTTATTCCCCACTGTTCGATTGACAGAGATCGAGAAATGAAACTTACTGTCAGTGGAGAAAGCATCAGCCGCTGCGAGAAAGCCGAATATAGTCAGCAAATACAGCGGCGAAAGTACAAGCAGACGACAGCTTCGCCCCATAACAACCCTCTTTCGTTGCACACCCGGTTTCTCCTTCGTCTTTTCCACCACCACTCTCTCAAACACTACTAACACTGACACCGAGATATTTCGAATACGATTTCTACGGTTCGCTGTTGTTTTGTGTCACGATTCCTTTTTCTTGTCTTTCGAAACCGATGACTTTGACAGCCGGCAAGCCGGAAGGATCGATCAACAACAACAACAACAACAATCCTCACACACGATGTACTGACTGATTATCGATAAAATCTGGTAAGACCACGCGGTCCAACAGCCTCTACCATGCATCGGGCAAGTCACAGATCTTCAATCATGTATATGCAAACAGCTAACAATTCAGAGTGGCTGCGTGCTCGAGTACAGAATAAAAAGTGCACTCCACGAAGTGGTTGAGACTGGCAGGCCCGCCCCGTGTGCAAGCACCTCCGTGTCCCTCGTTGTATATCTCTTGCTCCCTCTTTTCGCTCTATCTTTTGCGCTTCCTATACCAGCCCGTTATACTTTCTTCCTCTTGCGCAGATATTCTATTTCACTCTAAGCTACAAAATTCTTCTCTCTTTCTCTCTTTCTCTTTCCCTCTCCCGGGCGAGACGGCGACGACTGACGACCACTGATTCTGACGCACCGGTATCGCGCCACCTGCGCGCGCAAGCACTCCCTCTCGTTCGTCTCCTCTGATCTTCTTCTTCTCGCCCTTCCCCCCCCCCCTGCCCCTCTCATCGTACTCTCTCTCTCTCTCTCTCTCTCTCACTCTCTCTCCCTCCCTCTCTCTCTCTCTCTGCCACGCTACTGTTAAAGTTACGCTATGTGCGTACTCGTAGCCTGTTTCTTTAACTGTATATCATGACCCAGCTTAACCTAACCCATTTTCTATCTGTTTAATAAGCAGGTGAAAGATATCTGTACGGCACAATCGCAAAGATATTCTAAGAACAAATATCCAATAGTCGGAAGTTCACATTCATTTTATCAGTCTTATATATAAAAAAGATATGAATAATTAAGCTCTGGTAATTATGAAATCAATATCATGGATGGTATAAACGCAATATTTCTTCAACATTTTATTTTTTTATTCAATGCTGGACGAACGAATGGTCCTCTACTATAATTATTTTCATTTTTGACCGGCGCTCGAAAATGTATATACAAAAATCATAATTACACAGCTAATTTATAAAAGTATCACTCTTGCATCGATGTGGTATTCCACATTAATATACTTGGTCCATTAGTAGCTAAGAAACAGTTTGTTTGCGGGTGAACGCTTAATGATACTATAGGATGTTTCGTCGGTTTAAATCCTGAAAGTCTCGCAACTACTTTTTGAGAAACTAGATCCCATATCCATAGTTTCCCATCTGCGGATCCAGAAATAATGCGAGTGTCCTGAGTGTCGACGCTTGATTCTAAACACAAATTATTCGCCACGTGGCCAGTGAATTCTCCGAGCAATTCTCCTGAATCTTTATCCATCAATCTAACCACACCATCGGCACAACTAACAACTATGCATTGACCATCTCTTGTGAAGCTGGCGCATGTTACTGCATCTGTAATAATACGTTTAATGACAACTTGATCGCATTTTTATCTTATTTTATTTTATTCGTCATATTATGTACTACCAACCTCCCATATAGTCTGTATACAATTCACCTACACGAATATCATATCTACGTATTTTCCCATCGAACGAAGCTGTTAGAACTTCATGATCTGATACTCTAACGCTAGACACAGAATCCTTAGCTTCGTTTAAACATTGCGCAGGTTCTAATGTTTTGGATCTGATATCCCACAACATAACCGAGTTATCTCTGGATCCAGAAATAACCATAGAAGATTCTTCGTTGAATCTGATATTAGAAAGGAAGTAGAAATAGATTCTTCGCTGATTCTGACATTACAGAAAAATGTATCTATATATAGAAAATATTATATCAAAACGTATATACAAGGGTACCAGTAATTTTTTGATAATATACCTTACGGTATTAACAGGTCCTGCATGGCCCCTTAAACGCCGAACCGGAGTTCCAGTTGCTACATCCCAAAGAATAACTGATTTATCCAATCCGCAGGACACTATTTGACTACTATCGCAAGATGCACTACTATCCATTACTTCGTCACCGTGTCCTCCATACGTTTTTAACGTAACACCTCTATACGGATTCCATAATTTTAACTTTCTATCAGATCCACACGTTAAACAATAAGCACCATCAACTGGAAAAAATATTAGATATAAATCAATATTATTTAACAATAAAAAAAACAATCAACGTCATTAAATAAAAGTTACTTTAAATATATATATATAACCTACGTACCACTAAATCGTACAGCTCTGACGGCTCCTTGTTTACAATCTATTTCTTTGACAAGTTTATAATCAATTTCCATTTTAAATTTGATTAAAGTACATCACTTAGGTATAATACTTTCTGCGAAAAGAGAAGTTAATCGATATATTTTAAATTTTATTTATTATATTTCCTACTTAATTGTTCAACGTTTCCATATTTTTGCCATTTCAAAACAAACTTCATGTATATGTATAGAATGTAGTGGCCCTTACAGGTTGTCCATACTTATAGCGTAATGTAGTATATGCTGTCAATTATATATGTGCGTGTATGCGTTAGGCGCTCTTTCACTAACATTGTAATTGATAAACATTCACGTGATAATATGAGAAATCGATTATTTAAAATACAAGCTTTAAAGAATAGATAAATTTTGCAGATACTAACCGATGCTAGTGAAGTATTAGTAGTCCAAAAATATCCAATCACCGCTACGGAAAACTAGTTTAAACAAGGATAGTATGTGTTACGTGTAGGTTCAAATCACTTTTTATACCTGTCGTGTATTACTGATTACTGTTGAATATTCTCGTTTACCAATAAAAAGGAAGACCATGTAATTGTAAACGTTTCGCCAAGATATGTGATGAATCAATTGCGAATGAACATTAATAAATAATATATTTATTGATGTTTACCAAAAATAAATTTCAATCCATTCTGTAATCGTATTCGAAGGTGACAGTATTTGTTCCTTGCCATAGTATGTATGCTTTGACAACAATTGTTTAGTACTTAATATAATCTCTTATTAGATTTGAATAAATAACAGATTCTACTCACTACGTTATAAGGTATTACGTTAATAGGTTATCATAGTTGTCACGATATAACGTGAACTACGTGTACGCTATTAAACTTTATATATGTGATAAAGATATTAATAAACGATGCATATAATTAATTGGTAAAATTGTTAACATAAACATATATAACAAAAATTATGTAAATAAAATGGTTGCAAACATAGCAGCTGATATGACCGGATCCATATACCATGAGAGACAAGTAATTATCAAGTGTTTCATGTTTCTAGTTCATAATCAAGCGACATATAGAAATATATTGTGTATATACGTGTAAGCATTATTCTTGCATATACCATATGTCTATATATATGATTATTATTCTTACAGGTGAAAGAGCTTTGCGCATTACATGCATTAAATAATTTATTTCAAGAAAGAGGATTTAGTAAACAGGAATTAGACCAAATTTGTTATAGCTTAAGTCCAGATGTATGGATAAATCCCCATAAATCACTGTTAGGACTTGGTAATTATGACATTAATGTTATTATGGCGGCATTACAACGAAGAGGACGTGAAGCAGTTTGGTTTGATAAACGCAGGTTTGTTTAGTTCAATAAATATACTAATACTTAATTGTACACATAAAACTATATATATATGTGTGTGCATGGGTATGTGTGTATATATATACACACACACACACACACACACACACATGCCCTCACACACACATAAACGTATACATTTGTGGGATTTTTTTCTCAGAGATCCAAAATGTCTGTGTTTAGATAATATTGAAGGTTTTATATTAAATGTACCAACAGAATATAAATTAGGATTCGTATTACTACCCTTGAAAAGACGACATTGGATTGCCCTGAAGAAAATTCATGGTGCCTTTTATAATCTTGACTCGAAACTTGATTCTCCTCAGCTTATTGGGAAAGTCAGTTAATTCTTTATTCTTTAATATTAATAAATACCGTGCATCGACGTATTAATAATTATATTGGCTTTTACTTTTCAATAATGTCCTATTAGGAAAATGATTTACTTATATATCTAAAGGACCAGATAGATAGTAAGGAAAAGGAATTATTTCTTGTCGTATCAAGGGAGATAGATAATAATCAAGGATGGCTAATAAATACATATGCAAATAAAGAAGGGATTAATACAGATCATGATAGTATCACGTACATTGAAGACGGCTATATGGAAATGAATTTGAAGAAAGAAGTGTCTGCAGAAATGAATGAAAATGAAAAATCATTAGATAACAAAAATTCTAGGTAATTAAAGACCTTTTAATTTACTTAATCTATGTATTCAATGCTTCAGGCCAAAATAAATTAAAGGTTAAAGCGACAATAGTCCATTAATAAACAAAGTTCTATGTTCAAGGAATTGAAAAGAGAAGTGAAAGTTTACAAATTATAAATGTTACATACAAATTTTCTTGCACCAAAGAAAAGGATGTAACTATTTCATTCTATTTAAGTCAACACCATTTGATTAAGATATGTGATTGTGTTCTTAAATTCGTCATATTTTTATAAAAACGATGAAAATTTTAGCATGATAAAAGATAAATAATGGCGCAATTATGAATGCATAATATGTTGCCAATTATTAATATTTATATAGATTTTTTATAAATCGTTATTATGATAAATTAATATATGTATATATATTGTTATTTATTTCACAAATATTTTATCTACAATAATTTGCAGTTGTGAAATCAGAATTTCGTGTATTAATTCGTTATTTATTTACAACATTTGTATTCTTTTAATATTGTCTCATCAGTATTATTTAATGCGCATCCTTAAATACTATATTAAATTAATAGATTGTTTTATCAAAGTATGTACATTGCTTTGTTTAATTAATATTTGGTGATTGAAGCGAAGTTAATTTATTACTCTATAGATAAATAAACTACAGAATATAGAATTATAATATTGCTGCACTGTTAGACAAGTGTTATACTCTAGTATGTTTTTCTAAAAAGTTTCATTCTTTCTTAGTATTTGTTACTAGTCACACTAGATTATTTAATTAAACAATGTGAATAACTATAAAAGACAATCTTTTATACTTTCAACATGAACATCGCAATACAAATACGATAAATATTAATCGGTATACAATCTATGTACCCTTTTATATTTGCTGTACATTTCAACAACGTATTTAAAAACTCAGTTGTATGATTATTATTTTGTAATGAGATACACCTCTTATTCACTATACTATATGTTCCATTTTTCTGAATATCTATATTTAATAAATTTGTTGTTTAAATAAAAAAATGCATCTTTTATTATTATCTAATATCTGTATCTGTATCTAATTACATAAGTAATTAGATAGCCTGTCTAAGATGAGATATTCATCTAATGTGCAATGCTAAATTTATATTTATACTAAATTTCAGTGTTTATTACTAAAAATATGGATTTAAATATTTATAAAATTTATTTGTTATATTCTTAAGTCAATATTCACCAATATTTAACATTAACGCAATAATACACGAATAACGGTAATATAATGAATGTTTAATTAACCATAATTAACAATATAAATATAATATGAATTAAACAATACATTGAGTGATATACATTATACAGAAAATACCTAAGTTAACTACAAAGGTTTTGCATAATTACCATTTTATGGCAAGAGCTGTATCTGATTTCTTTATTTCATGATACTGTGTGTGGAAATACGACAAAGCTTTATCTGTACACTCTCCTCCTAACCAATCTCTATATAAATTCTGCACTACTGTATTTTGTTCGGGATTACTCCGAGGAAGTTCTCTATATATAGATTCTAACTGTAACGCCAGTTCACGTGGTTGAATATTACTTGAGGGTCTAATCTGCGCTCCCCCATTAAGACATCCTATCAATTGAATTAAAATTTACACTGAAAAGGTATTATTAACATTGTAACATTCTTCAAATAAAACTTACCGCAGGGACACGCCATAACTTCGACATAATCATATGAACACTTTCCGCGTTTCAATTTTTGTACAAGATTTTGTATATTTCGAAATCCATTGGCAATTGCAAATGTTAATAGCGTGCGGCCATCCTTCTGAAAGACTGCTTCTTGAAAATCAGGATTTCTCAGATTTTTAAATTCAACTGTTATATCTGTTTCATCGAATAGATGTTTTGCAGCATAATGAAGAATAAATTCTGCATAACCTCCAGATCCTGAACCGCTATGGCCAAGTAAATTGGTTTTAGAATATTCCATTTGCGATTCAAACAGTTTTTCAACTTCCCTTTCACGTATTTCATTTATTGACACATTATACTCGCTAAGCATTTGTTCTATTTCAACTAGGGAAAGAAACATAACTTAAACAAATGCAATACACGTGTTTCAAATTTCAAATGCTTACTTGGAGTTATGACACAATCTACGTCTCTAAATTTCCTTTCATAGTTATAAAAATCTTCTCTAGATGCTTCCAATTTCTTATCATAACAAGGCATAACAGTAACATGATAAACTTGTTCTGGTAAAAGGTCCATAGTTTCAGCTAAATGATATTTGACTAATGATCCCATAATTTGTTGAGGGGATTTTGTAACACTTATATATGGAAGTATAAAATTGCCATGTGTCTTTTCAGCGTAACAAACCCAACCTGTATTTAAAAATGTTTAAACATTGTTTGATCCTTATTACATTATATGAAAAAAGTATTGCTGCACAAAATTATGATATATTAATTACCAGGACAAGAAGAAGACAACATGGGTAATTGACTTTTTGCACCCTCTTTAGCTGCTTTGTAACGTTCTATAAATTCTTTAGCAGACTCTAAAAGGGCAAGGTCATCAGCCACAGTCATATCTAAAACTATGTCTGCTCCTAGCTGATAAAAGTATCCAGCAAGTTTATTTAACGCTTGTTCTGGATTAAGACTATAATGTTTTGCTACGGATAATACTGCTTGTACTGAGAGGCTGACAACAATAAACGTTGAACGTGCATCATCTTTGCTCTATAAAACATATATATAAGACAGATAAATTTGTTATATCTTATTAGTTCTTGACATTTAATATAAAAATAAATGCTGTCTTAATGTCAATCATTACCTGATGGCGCTGAGAAACCTTCTCTTTAAACACTCGCATTAATTCTTCCTGACTTTGCTGCGTAACTAATACACTTTCTGCAGATGTAATACAACCACTACAAGCTAAACAATCAGCAAGTGTGATTTCAACTTTCTGTAATTTTTCTGATTGTCCAGCCTAACGGACATACAATAAATATACCGTAAAATAGTTTATAACTTTAATTCAATACTATAATAAATATATACAATTAATAATTTACTTCATTTAATGCAAAAGGTGTCCCGTCTTCCTCAATTTTTATTTTTGCGCCAGTTTTGCTTTTTGACTTTTGAATTTCTATGGGTTTGATACATTCCTGCAAAGAAAGCCCCATACAATTTATTGCTATAAAATTATAAAGTAGTAAAACTACCTGTGAAGGTGTAATAAAGTCATCTAGATCTGTAATTTGTAATGCTCCACTAAATCGCGATGTCATGTTTATCTGAAAAGAATATTCGAACTTTAGTTATTATATAAATACTATTAATTGGTATGTAAATTCAATATACTCTTTAAAACAATATAATGGAACTATTTTATACGTATAGCTCAGAGCATAAACGTTCTTGTTTATATTAAATCAAGCGTAAATATGAAATAGTCAGTATAGTAATAATGTCATAAATTCAATGTTACATCGTTATAAATATAACGTTGTAGGATTATAACGTAATAAATAAATATGCAATACTGATATTATATAATATTAATATAAATGTTATTCCTGTTTGCTTTTAGTTCAATCGATTTCAAATATAACCTCATTTTTAATTACTAGATAAGAAAGTATTCAAACTATTTAATATGACTATTTGATATAAATAATTGTTTCGAACGTAAGAAAATTAATCAGGATTGGCTTTATCTAAGTATCGTCCCTTGTTTCTTAATTACACGTGGCCCATGAAATACTATAACTTTGCGTTGAAAAGTTTTTTTCATACAACAATAAATAAGGTAAATATTTAGCTGAGCCATACTATATATCCTTGTAGTACATAGATCATTCAATAAATAAGTGAAATTAATATGTACATTTCTGTGAATTTGTTATGCGGCATTTAAATAAGCTGCACGCAACGAAACTTGTATTGATATTGTATGTATCTCCACTACTTGTCCGCTTATTCTTCCCTCCGATCGTACATATACTAGAGTGTATGTACCTACACCATCATATTTTTCCCACCACGTCGAAGTGGTGTCATGAGTCTTGTGCTCGTGCTTGTGTGTCTAGTTCAGGGGTAAGTACGCGCCTGTAAGATGGCAATATCCTCAGTGTCGCTTAAAGAAGGGTTCCACTTGATACGATTTCTATGAAATTTTTATTCAGAAATGACTGAAGTAAAGAAAGATGACGTTGTTAAGATATTACATACGTATCCTCTTTGTAGAGTAAGTAAAATATTATTTATATATTACATCGTAAATTGTATTTAAAAAGAAATAAGTCTGGTTTCTTTTATCAATAGCGTTTGATCAATAGGAAAAGTCATTATTACGGGAAATAGTATCCTTATGCACACAGTTTAATTTTATTAAATTTTCTATTAAACAATCATTTCAATGTTATTATTTGTTATTATTATAATCATTTCAACATCATATGATGTTATTATGAAATGAATTTAAGCAATTCATTTAATAGGACGATATATATTTAAATTAGAAAATTCTATTCATATTATATAGAAATTAAGTAATTTATGAAAATTCTTTTTTTTTCAAGATTATTGTATTATTTATTTTATATTGACATTATTATATTTGTGGCGTTCGTTCCAGAAATGCGATATGTCGGATGAAATGAAACAAGAAGCAATGGAATTGTGCGTCACCGCGGCAGAAAAATATGCGGATAATTATGAAAGCGTTTCTCGGATGATCAAAGAGGCAATGGATAAGAAATTCGGTGCGTCTTGGCATACAGTCGTCGGCGAAGGCTACGGATTTGAAATAACTTATCAACTTAAACATCTATTATACATGTACTGTGCTGGAAATTTAGCGATATGCATATGGAAATCAGCATAGTGATATTTACAAAAATTGATATACAAACAAATGTACAAATGGCGTAATTATGATTTTTTAAAAAGACTATTTCTACGCAAAACGATTTTTGTTTTAAACAATGCCGAAACTATTATCATATTGTACAAATCAAATATTTTTCAATAATTATTATCGATCGCGAATAGGCACATTTGCAATATTAATGTTGAAACACATTCATATATACATAAAAGATAGATTTGACTACAATTTAAAAATTTCCCTCAATACAGTACATAAAATAAAAGACTAATAAGAAGCGATTTATAATTTTTATACAAATGAAGGACTATACACGTAAAATGATATATAATTATTGGAATATTAATTATTTCGGAAAATTTTATGACGTTCTATGATATGATGTAGATCTTAAAAATTTCTTAAAAATTCTTCGGTATTATTCAATTAGATGAAAAATATATTAATAAATTGATATTGAAATTTTTTCGTCGTGATATTATCATACAAAATGTAAAATATTACGCATAATATTATGCTGAATTATGTCATTATCGTTATTATTATTATGTATGTGCGTGCGAATTGCATATATATACAAATACAGCGCGTTAATATGCATATGATTTATTGTATTTGTTTGTGATATTATTTATTTGTATAAAAATCTTTTGTGGAGTTGTTATGTAAAATATATGTAATACATGTTATTGTGTATAATATAATATTTAAATTCTGGATCAATTGTTATTAATATATGCAATATCGTTCAATTTTATAATGTAATAAGCCATGTAATATGATTATTGTTTAAACATTTATTTCAGTGGTTTAATTACAGTATTATTTCATAGACTTATCAAGACATGTTGTTATATGTTCTCGTACAAGGACGATTTAAGTTTTATTGTAAGAAAGGTATCGTTTATTTATAATATAATCATTTATCTGTTACAGGATTCCGCGGCTACAAGTCTATACAGTTTTCTCTTTATTTTGATTTAAAAAATATGAAATGCTGGTGCAAAAAATATGTTACAATATTCCTGTTACAGTTTCAACATTTACGCGGAGAATTACAACTGAGCATATTTTTATATTTAATGTGTTCAGTGTATTAATTTATGAGAATGTAATTTACAAAATTCTTTTCACAGATTATTATTTCATCAGGATTCAGCGATTATTACGTATTCTGTAATAAGCAATTTGTATACTTAACAAGATTTATAGTTCTACACCTTAAACAATGGGATACATTTAAAATAATACATGTCTCAGCTTCACAAAAAGTGTCACAACGACAATTAAATGTTTACTATATATTTACATAGTACGGATTTTAAATTAGATAAACAAAATTTATTACACTAAATTTAATAACAGTAATAGTAGTAGTATTAATTGTATTAATAATAATATTTCTATATTTTTAAATTATTTACTATCACCGTTAATAATACATATGCTTTCCATTTTCCACTTCTGCAAGATGAATTCTCTAGTATTTACAACCCTTGCAGAAACTTCTACACGCGCTGCTAGATCATACGTTCCAGGTGCTGGAAGTACAGCCTGTAAGTTTACGGTACTGCTGGTCAATGGCTCTACGTGAGAACAAATTGCTGAGTGACAAGCATATCTGTAGTACGCAGAAGCTTGCGGAGAATACAACTGTGACTTTATATTTGGCAAATGACTTTCGCTAAAAACATATAGGGTAAATTATAATACGACCCATAAAAATGTTTTAAAATTACCTTTAGTAGTATTTACCTGCTAGTACCTATTGTATTGATTTTAATATCAATCTGTGATTCTAAATGATTTTGTATATACATTATTACTGGAATGAAACACAATCGATTTTCATTAAAATTATGTGTGATCTCTCTATCATGACTCAAAGAAAATGAAATCATATTTTTCAAAAATTCTGTTTCCGACGCTTGTTCCTTATTAGTTACAGCCAAAGAATCAAGTACGTTTCTATCTGGACCAAAGATCTTCAAACGCCCAGCATATTCGTTTGATTCAACGTGAACTTCTTTGGGGTGTTTATACGTTTTACTCAAATATTGTATATCGAGATGATGTTGACCGATTGCCTGCCTCGTAATAATTCCATTTTCAATTATTCTCGCTCGCCATTTGAGAATTAAAGTAGAATTTAGTGCCATAGTAGCAGATAAGGACTTCTGTTCATCACTTTGTGGTAATCGTTGAGATTGCTGTACTTCAGCTATGTTTTCATTGATGTCTAACGATGGAATATCCTTTCTTTGTATGAAATTGATGTACGGATAACCTGCATCTGAATCAATACATTCGTTTTCTTGAGTTAAAGATACATCAGAAAACTTCGACTCATTTTTGCCCTTTTTTCTTAGCTTTAACATTAAATGAAACATTTCTTGAAACTGTATCTTAACATTTGTCGACAAAACCGATGAACTAAATATAGACCATGTATCACTTTCGAACAATACTTTGGACAACAAGATTTCACTTGTGATTAAGTCATGAATTTGATTTGCATTTTTAATGCAAATTATTAAGTTTAATGTAGGTGAAACATCCTTAAATAATACACTTCTCGAAGCAATCGCGCTAATTTGTATGGAATCTAAAACTGTAAAATGCCACGTGTGTCTACAAAGTCGGTGTTTTATCGCGCTTCTTAAATCAGTGTTTTCGTAATAAAAAAGTAAATCTAAACAATGAATCCCTTTTTCATGTGGCGCTCGAATCCAAAATGGTATTATATGCGTTTCTCCAACATTCAATATATCGTTAGTGGAAGGTAATGGAATCTTTAATATGAGCCTATTGTTTCTCTTTGTCATATGTTCTGAAATCATAAATAAAATACTAGTATAATATTACTTTCAACTCAATCAATTTCAATCATTGAATGAAATCAGTACGGAAGTTTTATTTACTTTCTTGCGTGTCTACGTATTCATCTCCTAACGAGAGAAGTTTTGCGTCTGTAGATGCCAAGTAAATGTTTGACAAAGGCGAATTGCCCACATTTTTCAATGTTATATCTATTTTTTGAATTTCACCACATAGCATTTCTGCAGAGAGTTTGCTAAAGAAAATCTAAAAATAAATATTTATTAACCATATTGTACAGATATTGTACGATATTGAATACTTAACATATAACTGCATCGTAATATTAAATACCTGCATAAATGGAGCTTTTTCAATAATATTCATTTCTAATCTATAATCTACACCATATATATTTGTACCAGGTTTCTCTTTAATATTTTTTAATCTGGGTCCCCTAATTTCAAACAATCTTTTCCCAGTAATAGCTATTGTCGGATTAACAACTGGTGGATCTACTACATGAGTCGGATTAGATAAATCATAACTCAAACCTAATGTCTTTAATTCTCCTACTTCTTTTGGTATAAGACACAGCGTAACATTTTGTTTAGATGTTGGTTGTAAAATAATTTTTTCGATCACTTGTGCATCCACTAGCGTTAAATTCTCTGGTGATCTCGTTTCATTTGTAACTTGTCCATTGGCCGAAGTAAATGACCATAATAAAGTCACATTAGACAATGGCAGCGGTATGTGTAATGGATTATATAATTCAATGAAAAAATGTACTGGTTCGTTCAAAACTGCATTTGGTTTTACACTGTTATTACTTGTCTTAGAATATAGCGCAACTGTAGGTCTGAATATCATAGGAGGAGATCCCTGAGCCTCTGTAATTAACATTTCTTCCATTCTTGCCCATCTTACATCATCACATTCTTCAGTATCAAATGAAACATGACTCGCAGGAATATTATTTTCATGTGACTTAGCTATGGGACCATAAAATACTTTAATGTCATTATTATCTATTAATGGTAAAGGCAAGATAGGAAGCTCTTGAGAATTCGATAAACCTTCCTGTAACAATAACTATAATATATAATTAATGTGGTAATCAGCATATATATCTATCTAACTATCTATCTATCAATCTATCTATTTATCCATCCATCTACACACACACACACACATTATGGATTATATTTTATAACTATACTTATACATACATTGTGGATATGTAAAAATTCACGTAAAAATGCAGCTTGTTGTGAAGCTGGTTGTTTACTGGAAACATTTAGTAATTTCTCAAATGCTTTAACTGCTTCACTAACTTGTTTTAATGATGCTGCTTGTCTACCAATTGTAAAATGTATGTGATCTTCTGCCAATGACCAACCTCTTCCACTATATACCTAAGAATATGATAATTTAATATAAAGATTTAATATATATATATAAATATATATAATTTAGTTATATAACTTGGTTATATAAGAGTTAATTAAAGAATACCTGGTAAGCTTGTTGATAACATCGCAATGAATGTTTTCGTTGACCTGCTTTTGAAAAACGATGACCAGCAAGAACAGCATGAAATGCGTACTTGCGCATCATCTTTGGCCCAATAAAACAATAAGCAGCTTGTTCCAACAAGAGTGCAGAACGTAAATCCGAATCTTCACTGGTCATGCGAATCAATTGTTTAGCAGCCTCTCCATATAAGCTTTTACCTTTCAAACATTCTGCACTGAGCAATGTTGCTCTTGTTGCAAATTGGGGCATTTTACAACTAGTCGAATAAGTCAATATTGCATCATCCATATATTCGATAGTCTTCCTATTAGTTTCACCTTGCATAAATGCACTTAAAGCAGCCATTTCAAGAGCACCTGCATAATAGAGCCAAGCTTGATCTGCTGCAAAATCTCTTTTTGCGCTATGATATGTTTGGTAAGCAAGTGAATAGTGACCGAACATAAAACATAAGTCACCTAAGCGACGCAATTGCAATTCTGGTGATTCTGTTGTATAACTGAAATCCAAACAAACTGAAACTTTATATATTTATATATGCATATTTATATATGCTACGTATTACTTTTGTTATATCTAATACTAGTAATTTGCTATTATTTAACAAGATGATATATAATAAACATACATTACAGCATTTGACGGAGTAGGTCCTGGTATTCCAGGTTTATTTGTTCCAAACCATCGTCTTGTAGCGCTAAAAAGCGATCTACTGACTCCCTTTTTATTTGAAATTACATCATTTAGCAAACCAATTTGTTTCTCTACATATGGTAACAAACATTTTAAACAAAATTCTGTTATTAATGCTCGTACTCTTTCAAGATCTTGCGTAGATAATCTAGCACCATGTTGTGTTGCTACGTGACTAGGAGAATCTGCCCAAACATTTATATTTATTGGTGTATCAGTGATTATTTGTCCCTTTCCGTGCAACACAGAACTTCTTGACTTGTCAGCTGTTGGACTTAAAGGATGAATTGTAACGGAAACAGCTTCCTGACCAATTTCTAAATGTGTACTTGTTGATTCGGATATTTCAGAAGAGAAACTTATAGCGTCATTTAAATCTGGAGAAACCAATACAGAATTCTGTGGAGCTATTGGTGTTCCAGCCTGGCTTGTTCTAAAATATGAAATACACATTCACAATTATTTCATAAACTTTTGAGAAATACAGTAGAAGCATACTTTTCAGTATCTGTCGTAACTTCATTTGGCATAGAAGAAACACCACTAGTATCTACAGGTGTGCGAGGAGAACTATTCTGTTCACTACCTCCTAATACTTCTGAATGTTTTACTAAAAATTGACTCCAAGGATCTGGTAAATGAATATTATCATCAACTTGACCTGGGGGTCTTGAATTCATTTGTAATAAAAAACAATTATTAGCACCATAAATGTTCTTCATATCCGTAAAAACTTTCTCAGCCCTATAAAAATTACAAATAATTAATTTTAATAATAATTGGTATTTTCTACATAAAGAAGCCACGAAATAAAAAATAAATACTTGTTCCTGTCATCTTGTAAAGTATCATGTACTAAGATATAATATCTTAGCGTATTGTTATTAAACCATTTTGGCAATTTTCCAGGTATATTTTGGTGTAATTGGGCACCCATATTTTGTATCTTCTCTAAAGGATTGTCCTCCACTGTGGAAACTATTATCATACAAGCAAGAAAATGTTTTGTGAATTCATGATCCGATGGAAATTGAACACTTAAAAACATTTCTCTCCATGCTTCAAACCAAGGAACCGATACTGGTATATCAAGCTCTGTTGTGCCAATTTGAATAGTAGTTGTATGTTCACACATGGCTGAACTAACTGCTTCATTTAACATTTTTCTGGCAATACTTGGTTCTGGTGGTTGCGCATTAACATCTTGTATAAAAAGACGAAGATTTCTAACACTAATAGTATTTCCTTGCGGGTCTTTAAAATGACCTATAAGAATAAAAAATAAACCTATTGATATTTCACAATAATACACATAATATAATATGTAATTTGTGAAATAAATCTAAAGATAATTGAAAATTCAAATTTATTTATGCGCAATTATGATTATTTCATAATTTACTTATTGTTTTGTTATGAAACACTGTTGTTTGCTGTATTTCTTTTCTTTTTCTTTTTTAACATTTTATGAACTATTCGTCATAATTGTTTAAATATTAAAAGTATGTAACAAAAGCTTGCATTTAATAAAACAATAGTAATACAGTATAACAAAATAAAACATTTTTTATTTATCATTATATAAAATTTCGCCTTTGTTACATCTAGTTATAGCATTTACTTATTCTAATGAGTAATTTTAATGATGTAATTAATGCGACAGTGCCTAGTGTAGTAATGAATGAGAAAAATTACCAACTTCTTACCTTCGGTATTTAGCTTACAAAACGGTTGTAGAAGTTCAACGAATGATAAATTGTTTTTTTGACATACAGCATCAGCTGCGGTTGAACATATCGCAGCGATTTGTGGTGAAAAGGCATTGCTTATAAACTCACGAGGGGTTAACTTACATTGAGCCATGATACTTGCTAGAAAATCTACAGATAATCAAGGTTACGTTCTACTAATATGTAGAATTATACGATTACAACCATTTTGGGCGTTAAGTTACTATCGTTTATTGGCTTACAATTAGAAGTTGACAGAAGCCAAACTTTCAACATATCCCAAAGTAATAGTAAACATCTTCAATGAACAGCTGTTCTGTGAAGATTTACCCGTGAAGGGTAAAAATATGGAGATGAGACATACATATCATAATATTAGACGGAAGTGTTTATAAGCGGAAATTCTATCTATAATTTTTTGCACATTCAATCCTATAAATGGTAGATGTTCGAAAAAACTTCTTAAAGCGCAAGAATGCTTGATTATTCCATGAAATATAAGAAGCAGATAATATAACAATTATATACTTAAGGCTATTGAATTATATAGTATGTCCTGTTTTCCGTTTCCAAGTAGTATGTCCGAACAAATTTGCTTCTAGTTTAATAAGATTTACTTTATTATATAATAATCATATCATTTATATTTGCTGGATGAAAAGCTTAATTTACCGAGCGTGTGAACTTAACAACTCTTAATTAATCAACTGATAGTTATTTTTGTATATAAAAATCTTAATTCTTCATATATTGATTCTTATATGTGTATCTACATATTACAATCATATGAAGGAATTAATATGTCGAACATAATTCAAGAATTTTGTAGGAATGTTACAGTTTCTTGTGGATATATATAGCCATATTTCCTTCAATCATGCGTATACATTTTCATATCTTAAAATAAATAATATTTCATAAATCTTCTGTAACATCGTATTTATTGTTAACTTAAATGCGCATGGTTAACAATAAAGATTTTTATCGTTAGACTGTGAATTTTTATGCATCTATGGGAAATTTAAAGGTGCAAAAATGCATACAATATGTAAACATATATAAAACATCTAAAGTAAAGCATTTACTTAAGAAATACATATATATATATATATATATTAATAGATGAAATAAATTTCTATTTATAGGTTCTATCTTCTTAGTTATGTTCGTAAAAACATAAAAATGCACAAAACTCTGTATTCTATTTATCATATTTTATCACATACATGTTCTAGATTGTTTATACATGTTTCGATTTGAAAATTGGAATATTATGAATTAGAAATCGCACAAGTAACAGAATCGATCACGAAAGGAGCATCGAGAGTATCGTATCACCTTAACCATCGATAAGTATTGTCGATGTTTCACAATCTACCTAGCACACAGCATACGCAATAATTGCTTTAGATTTTAGATCATCTTGGACGGAATGATCGGATCGCGCAATCGTTGACAACTTTTTCGTAAGCACATCGATGTTTTAAGTCATGTTAACGTTTAGTTTGTGATTACGCGAAGAAATAATACATAATATGAACATATTGTAACAGGTAAAAAGATATGATTACTCTTATGTAAACTGACTGGTAGCTTTTATATTGTTTCACATTCGAATTGTACGTACGATAACTTAGCAGTATGTTAGGAGTAAATTTCTTCGAAGATAAACAAATTCTTATTCATATAAAAAGTCGATCAAGATATTCGTCTATAATAAATTGAAATATAGATTCCTGTAACAGAAATGATCAAGACCTTATTTTTTAGTATTATTTAAATCTCACCACTCAATGTATATATTCAGCTTATTGTTATGAATACACACTGTACATATATACCTATGCGTACTAATTATCAAAAATATAAATTAATCTTAATGTGTTTAATATATGTAGTTCTGTTTATATGCCTGAATTAAAAATATACACATGTATATATTTTATCGAATTTTATATTTAAAGTTTAATATGAGAATATCTTGTTCTTTATATTACAGCTGAGGAACAAATGATATGTATAAGATATTTATACAGACCTTGCATACTTAATTATTTAATTAATATTAATGTTAAATCAATATTACAATCCCAGAGACAAAGAGACAATTAGTTAGTATGTATGTACTAATACCAAGAATCTATAGAATAAGATTTGGATTTAAATATTGGAAGATGTTTATTATACCAACGTGTCAGTAGACAATTTAAATTTCTATCTGAATGATTATATATGAATCAACATAATTTATCACGCTATAAAAATATACGATATAAAAGCATAACATGGCAGGGAATGGGTCTATCATAATACCAAACATAAAACAATTACATGAGAATGATCATGTATCTAATACAAATGTAGATTACTCTAGCATTAGAGGAAAGGTAGGTTCCATGATACTTTATTTCAATAACATATAATTTTATGATAATAATGAATTACAATTGATTTCAGAATGTTTTAGTTAGTCCATCGGAGGATCAATACGAATTGTTACTTAGACGCTTAAGAGAGAGAGTTCAAGATGGTGGCAGTGAAACAATTTTTGATATTGGTATCGGCGAAGGTTTGTATAATAACTTTTACGAGGTTTATATTTATAACTCTTAAACGTTTATATTTATAAAAATATTTATAATTTATTTTATCTTAGACGGTTCAGAAGATGGTTTAAAAGAAGATGAATACGAAGCATCTGTTGCTACTTTACAGTCTCTTGCTGCAACATTGGAAGCAGACTGTGTACTTCTGCGTCAAAGTAAAGTAGATCAAGGTCTTATAGGTCAATATCTGGTGCGGAGACGGTTAGATAGGCAGGATTTCCTAGAAATCAGGTTTATATTTTAAATAATGTACATAAGGATAGAATAAATGTAATGCTATTAGAGAAACTTAGTTTAACAGATTTTAATTAAAGAGTGGCTGTTGTTGGCAATGTTGATGCCGGAAAATCAACACTTTTGGGTGTATTGACACACGGAGAGCTCGATAATGGTCGAGGCTTGGCGCGTCAAAAATTATTTCGACATAAACACGAAGCCGAAACAGGACGTACTAGTTCCGTTGGAAACGACATTCTCGGATTTGATAGCGTTGGTATGAAAGAAGATTGATGTGCCAAATGTTAAATGTTATATCTTTATATTATGTATATTGTAATATATGTATGTATGATAAACACATATTTTGCATCTAGGTAATGTAGTAAATAAACCAGAGCATGGATCCTTGGATTGGGTTAAAATATGTGAGAAGTCATCTAAAGTTATTACATTCATTGATCTTGCTGGACATGAAAGATATTTAAAAACAACTGTTTTTGGAATGACAGGACATGCCCCTGACTTTGGTAAAACCTTTTTGATAATGTTATTTAAAAAACATCTATGTACATCTATCTTAATGCATAAACATTTAATATTTAGGTATGTTAATGGTTGGAGCAAATGCTGGTATTGTTGGAATGACAAAGGAACATCTAGGTTTAGCTTTAGCTCTATCAGTTCCAGTATTTGTTGTAGTTACGAAAATTGACATGTGTCCACCAAATATATTACAAGAAAATTTAAGGCTGTTAATAAGGATCTTAAAGTCCCCGGGTTGTAGGAAAGTACCCGTTACGGTAAAAACGCCTGATGATGTTGTCGTTAGCGCTACTAATTTTGTATCAGAACGGTCAGCTTTTATTTTTGTACAATATTATATTGTCCTTGTATGAATATACAAATATTTCATTTATTAATATATTTATACAGATTATGTCCTATTTTTCAAGTATCGAACGTAACAGGAGAAAATTTGAATCTTCTCAAGATGTTTCTAAATTTATTAACTGCAAGAATGATTAGTCATGAAGATGAACCAGCAGAATTCCAAATAGATGATACATACTCAGTGCCAGTTAGTATTTTATAACATATATTAGAAGTCTTAGCTGTAGAACGAAAAATTTTCTTCATTTTATATTCCTGCACCCTTCCAGGGAGTTGGTACCGTAGTTTCTGGCACAACATTGAAAGGTGTCATTAAGCTAAACGACACTCTATTATTAGGACCTGATCCTTTAGGTCGTTTTATTCCAATCGCAGTAAAAAGTATACACAGGAAGAGAATGCCTGTTCGTGAAGTGAGAGGTGGTCAAACTGCTAGTTTTGCATTGAAAAAAATTAAAAGATCACAAATTAGAAAAGGTATGGTAATGGTTGCACAAGCATTAAATCCTCAGGCTTCTTGGGAATTTGAGGGGGAAATTCTTGTACTACATCATCCTACAACAATAAGTTCTTGTTACCAAGCAATGGGTAATTCTCTTTTTCTATCTGAATCTTTTAATTATTCAAATTCATTGTATTTTTATGCTTAAAATTATTTAAAATCATTTTCAGTACATTGTGGAAGCATAAGGCAGACAGCATCCATAATTTCTATGTCGCAAGATTGTTTAAGAACAGGAGACAAAGCTTTAGTACGTTTTAGATTTATAAAGCATCCCGAATATATAAAACCAGGACAAAGAATAGTATTTAGAGAAGGGCGTACTAAAGCAGTGGGCAATGTAGTGAAACTTATTCCATATTCTAGTACCACAGTCATACAAACATGTAGAGCCAATAAACCAAATAAAACATCTCAAAATCGACAGAGCTCATCATCTACGATGCAAGTACGTAATAAAGATATTTTTTTCATGCAGAAATATGAGAATTTTGGGTAATGTTAAATTATTATTTGTCCATTAGTCATTAGATACAACCGAAACAAATTCTTCATTAGAAGGACAGACATCAAAGCAAGAAAATTTGCTTCAAAAATCTAATAAACGACAAAATAAAAAAGGTAGAGGACGAAAAGGAGGACGATCTCATAATACTGTAAATAGTATTATTCAACCACTGTCAGAACAAAATCCTCCTACAAAACTGTGAACTGTGTCTATGTACAAAGCACTTAAACATGTACACACACACACATACATCCTATATATAGAGCTTATTTTGCAACTTTCGAAAATTAATAACAAACATCTTTTTATTCATAAGAGATCGTTGTTTTTTTAATAATGTAAATTCAAACGAAATTTACAGATATTTTTTATTTAATTTTCGAGAACTGTAAAGAGAGTATACTGTTTATATATAAAACATATTATTTTATATATAAACATATATTATTTTAATAGTTATTTATATTAAAACATATATAAAATTATAACGTATATTAATGACAATTTTATGTAGTCTGGGGTTACTTGTATCCTTAAGGATCGTGATCTTTCACCTTGAAGTATAAAAGTAACCCCTGAACTGTTTCATATAACGCACATCGTGCTCTCAACCCTATTAGAGTACAAATCGTCTTTCACATTTTGATTAAATTATCAAAAATATAGAAATGTCGTTTTTAGAACGATAAAATGACAAAATATACGTTGTTATTCATAAAGTGTTTTATTTTTATAAACACAAGTGTATCTTAAAATAGTATTAAGTAAATATAATATATATATATATATATATATATATATCTGTTTCTTTTACTACTATCGAGCACCTATATCGTAATTGTTAATGCCTTTTTGAAATTTTATCAAAAGTATATTCAGATGTTCTTTCCTCGTATGATAATATTTGTGCTTATTAAGATAAAATTTCGAAAAAATTATTAATTTTTCGAATATAGCATTGTACTATTATAAATGATGTATTAGAAATATTTATCTATTGTAATATATTTGCTGTAGTTGTAATATAAAATTCATTTTTATGCATGTGAAAAGAACAAGATTCTTACAGAAAAAATATAAAATAACATTAGATATGCAGCATATGAAATTATATTGTATAAAATTTTTATATTAAATACACTGTAGCACATCCAAGAAAGATCTTTTCAACAGAAAGAAAATGTAAACTAATTACAGAACAAGTGTTGGTTAAAAAATAAAAATATTGAATGAGAATATATGGATACTTATGAATTAGTAATATAAAAGGGAGTTTAAGATGATAAAAGAAATATTAACAATATCACATTTAATAATAACAAAATAGATAGAAAGGAAACAGAAGAAAAATATAAGATGTATAATTTAATGAATTATTAATTAGTTATTATTAACTAATACGAATCATATTGTAGATGTACAAGTAAAAATTCTCATGAAACATGATATATGTACATATTATTTCCATTTTCATTCATTGTACTATGAAAAAAAATAACAGAAATATAGAAGTAAGATTCGAATTTGTTTTTATACTAAATGAAATAATAAATTTAAAAAATGAAATGTTCATATTTTTTATTACCTTTTTATAAGGCAATTGTTACAAATGTAATATTTTGTAACTACATCAAGCCTAGAATAATAAACTACAGCTATATCATTTTTACAAAGTCTAATAAAACTTCCTTCGTCTTCTGATTTTTGTTGTCACTATACCTTAGATATATACAAGGACTACTTTGGTGGATTTTTCTTCATTTCATCTTTAACTTCCTGCAACTTTTGTCTAAATGTATTTGTAAACAGTCTTAATTGCTTGGCAAATTTTTCACGATCAAAAGGTAAATGAATACCATGTGTTCTACTCTGAAGTATTAAATATGCTACAAATCGTGCAGACTGCCTAATTGGTTTTGTATTTGCTAATTTCTCGATTAATTTTTCATTACGCATCAAATATGTAAATAACACGCGCAAAAAACCCATGCTGATATAAATTGCTTTTACTTAAACAAACAAAATTATTTATACTTTTGGGACTTCAAATGTACACATGTTACGATATTTCAATAAAAGCTCTCTTTTAAGCCTAAGTTGTTTACGTAGAGTTTCAAGTTTTTGCAACTGTTCTTCTTTACTGTATTCTATTCCTGGCAATCTTCTAATCTATAAAACATGAAAACTATGTATTGTAAATACAGCATACGGTCTAAGTATTTATATAAAAAAAAATTATTTTTATCCTGAAAGTAAAAAAAATTTTCATAGTATTTTACCTGTGCCCTTGCAGAATCTAATTTCTTTTGAAGCTCTAATATTTTATGACTTGTATCTTGTGACTCTTTAGCTTTCTGTGTAGTGTCATGTGGATCTTTCTCAACGCTAAAAATAAATTAAGTATACAGGTAACATAAACATTGTGTAATAAAATTTTTATACTCTATATCTATGTTAACAGATTTTATTTGAAATACGCTTATTTCAAAAGGATTTTAATACATATACGTATTGTATATAATTTCTATATAACTACAACACATAAACTTGGTAGTACATCAATGTTTTAATATACTGATGAAATAACCTCTCTATTTTTTTATTATCATTCACACCATAACAGATTAGAATATATTTTTGTAAATGTATAATTTTTATATTATTTATAAATATAAATAAAGTATTGTCTCAAAAGATAATCTCAGAATTTAAAATGTATACAGTGTGTCTAAAAAGAAAAAAGGATAACATTGAGTAAACAAAACGATAAAGGTTAAAATTTTTATTTTGAAGGAAAGTCAATTGATGAGTATCATTATCATTAACTATCAAGTTATTAAAATATACGAACCTCCGAATTATTTCATATATAAGTGGCAATATTTCAATATCCAAATCATCCACTGTAAATTGTGAGCGTAAAGCACCTTCCTCCGATAATTCCGATTCCATTATAACATTTTGATCAAGTATAAGTAATGCATTATAATTATAACATTTTGTGTACTTCTATGACAACACAGCCGCGTTCATATGGCTTCGATCATAATCTTTTGCAAAAACCCTATCGTTGAGTAGGTGTCGGCCTTAAATAGTAACTTTTAAGTTGTAACCAAATTTCACGAGGTTCACTTGGAACCAAGTTCAGTTTAGTTCTTTCTGTTCACTTCTTCCTCGTTCGGCATCTACAAGGCCTGCAAGGTAATACATATTTGATAATAATCTATCTTAATCTTGAAGTATCCAAACATATATCCTTCATTCTCTCATTTTCTATCATTTAAAATTATTAAACAAGCTTATACAAGTATTATTTTTGTATTTAACAAATACTTTTGTTTATTATTGATAGCAAGTATGGGACGCCGACCAGCCAGATGGTACGTATTATATGTATTTATTTCCTTTATTAATGCTTAAGTTAAATATACAAATATTATCGCCTCTTATACTTATATATATTGTATAAAGTTGTAAGTTATGAAGTTTATAATAACCTCTTGTGATGGTATAGAAGGAGGTTATGTGTGTTCTTCTTGCATTTCTATTGGTAAATTCTATGTTATATTTATAATGTTAATGCTTGTAAGCACTTTTTATACGAATTATACCTATATCTTTCTTTATAGTTATCGATATTGCAAAAACAAACCATATCCGAAATCAAGGTTCTGTAGAGGTGTGCCTGATCCAAAGATTCGTATCTTTGATCTTGGAAAAAAGAAAGCCTCTGTGGAAGATTTTCCGTTATGTGTGCACTTGGTATCAGATGAATATGAACAGCTTAGTTCCGAGGCCCTTGAAGCTGGACGTATTTGTGCAAATAAGTACATGGTGAAAAACGCTGGAAAAGACCAGTTTCATATCCGTATGAGACTCCACCCATTCCATGTTATCCGGATTAATAAAATGTTATCATGTGCTGGAGCTGATAGGTATATAAGCAATCCGTTGTATTTTATTAAATAACTAATATTATAATTTAGATTTATGCTTAGCAAGTTATAACTTAATTTTTCTATATATTGTTCGTTAGTATATTATATTAATAATATAGTATGTTTGAATAAATATTCTGTTTTATACTTTTCAAGGCTCCAAACAGGAATGCGAGGTGCCTTTGGTAAACCACAAGGTACTGTAGCCAGAGTACACATTGGACAGCCAATTATGAGTGTACGTTCATCTGATCGTCACAAGGCTGCTGTAGTTGAGGCATTGCGACGTGCCAAATTCAAATTCCCGGGTCGACAAAAAATTTATGTTTCAAAGAAATGGGGCTTTACGAAATATGACCGCGCTGAATATGAAGAGCTGAAAGCAGCCGGCCGATTAGCTCCAGATGGATGCAATGTGAAATATTTACCTGAACATGGGCCTCTTGAAGAATGGAAAAAATTTAGAAAAGTTCTTGCTGCTGCTTGAGCGAAACAATTTTTTGAAATTTTGATTTCATTAAACAGATTGAAAACAAGTACATGTGTTATTAATCTCATAATTTTCGTAATATAATTATTGTATTTGTAGAGGAATTGATAGTTACAATAAAGAGAACTGGCTATACTCGTAGATACTGCTCGGTATGACTAACTCGCTTGCGATCGCGTCCGTTTATTTGTATTGGTCGGGGAAGGGTCGGAAAGTTCAAATTCGCCTTTGTTCAACGGATGCACGTAGCGGCGACATTGTTTTGCCCGGAGTTTATTTATTATTACATTACGTGTTTCCTAACGATATTGATACTCCGAGGCAAAACAACAAACATGATTTGAATTGTGCTCTAACTCATGTGCCGCTACATTTATTTATTAGCTTTTTAAAGTTAAATTTTATACGTCCATTTAGTATTTCATTTACTTAAATATAGCTATTTCAAATATTAGCTTTATTAATTATTAATTCAAAATAACTTTTGAACCAATGGGCTGCTAGGCTAAAAGCTATCATATTTCGTCTTTATTCATCGAGTATCGGACGATGCGAAAAATGTTATGACGAAGTTTAACCAAACTTTTGTCAAGAAATGATATGATTACGTGCAACTTTTAAATAATAAGTTTTCATGCTAGATTTCTAACCAATAATTACAAATGTAAACAATTTTAATTTATAATTTATAATGTCATATTTACAATTTACAATCAGAATTTTAAGGAAATATGTGCACTCTTACATTATAAAACTTAACTAAATACATTTAATTTTTTCTTTTTTTTTAGAAGACATAATTAGATATCATCTGATGATATTTATTTCAATGTGAATGACATGTAATATCCGCGTCATTTCCATTTTCTGTGTTTTGAATCTCGTCATCAATATCTATATCACATATTCCGCGACTATGAGTATCAAGTGCCTCTGTACTAGTTGCTGCATCTAATAATGGAGATAATTTCTCTGCCTCGCTGTCTTCATCTTGTCCTTGCCCCTGTAAATACTAATTTATTTGGACGACGTAGTAAAAATCTGCATATTTTCAATATTATGTTAAAAGTGTTAAGTAACGAAAAAATATTGAAAATTGGACATCAGGAGATTACCTCGTAAAGAGAAACTGGTTGTTTTTCATTAACAAGTCTAAGGGTATCTCGTGATCGTAATACTGCCTTTTCCCGTAAATGCCCGGAGTTTTTCATCCTCATTGCTGGAGATCGGCTATGTAAATCTTTCTGTGATCCTGAATGTTCATCTCTGGCTAACAAGACAGACATTCGAAATTCCGGGGTAGGGCATGTAGTACCACTTGTTCTTGCAGATACATCTCCATCTTTTGAAGATACATGTTTCGATACAGGTGTACGTTCTATAGACCTTGTAAATAACATGTGAATTACAATTTAAATCGATTATACTAACATGAACTAAACGTAAATTTAAAAATTCAAGTAATATAATATTTTACCTATTTAATGCTTCAGCTGCTTGAATTGCACTGGCTGTATCTGTATCAGGAGTGTCTGGAGACTCTGGCGCAAGAACAGCAGTTCTTGGAATATATGGACCATTCAAAGCTTCTATTAATGATACAGCTTCGTATCCAGCTGGTATATTTTCACAACTTCCCTAAAAAAGGATTTAACATTTCTTTTATCAGATAAAAGGGCAGTCTATTGTTTTCAATTAAATTTTACAACAAACTGTACCGAAATAGAGTAAGATATAAAGATGATAAACATATATGTAAACATATGTGCACATAACACTGACACGTATTTTGATAATTACTTGTATGAATAAATATTGACCTCTGGTAATGGTGGATTTGATATAATAGCTCCAGTTGCTTTCTGTAGAGCTTTAATTTGAAGGAGAGCTCTGAAAGGGGCCCGACATATTGGACAATTGTTCGCTTGATATCGAAGAGAATCTGCACAGCTATTGCATAGGCATAGATGCCTACACGGTAATATTAAAGTATCTCGCACGTCACACATACAAATAACACATTCTGATCCATTATCATCTGTATCTTCATCACTACCTTGCTGCTGAAAAATAAATTGACGTGAAACAAATATAAAATAAGAAATTCTGGGTATATATTATTATTTTATACCTTTGCATTTTCGGCGTTTTTATTTTCAATTCCATATATTTCTTGAAGCAAGTAACAAAGGCCATCAACATAAAGCTTTTGTTTAAGAGCTTTTAATACGTATGTTCCATCCGAATGTTTTTCAACAACTGCAATAGTTGTATGAGATTGTTTTGGTTCGTCTGAGCCTTCTTCTGCTACACAATGGATTGCTATTGGAATTATCTATAAGTAATTATAATGATGAACAAAAAATAATTTCAAAGTTTTATAAATATAATATACAGATACTTCAAACGTACATACTTCCCTGTCAGCATTGTACAATAAATCTTCTTTGCTGTAGGCAGTTGGATCAAACATATGTGACGTTTGAGAGAATAACTGATTGGCACCTTTCTTATAATAATATGTCTCAGAATTCATAGATGGATCCCTTGGTATATATCTACAAATAATACTCTTCATTATATATAACATTGCGCATAATATGTAAAATTTGTACGACATCTTTATTACATACGTAGCTCCTTTTGTTGTTATTTCTTCGGTGCAAAAATAATATATTGTGATTGCACATCTTACATCGCAATCAAATGTAAATTCGATATTATAGCGATTTGATTTCTTGTCTATATCACCATCTCCATAATGTTTAACACTATGACACTGAGGTGAAGTGGAAGTTTGATCAACATTACGAACCAATCTTAATGATTCTCTTCTTATATTTACTAAGCTTTTCAACGTTTTAGTAGGATCATTAGCTTGTGGTGGAGGATATGGAAACTAAGGTAAAATTAATAAAGTGTTAAAAATAATTTTTTGAGAACTGCATGTATACATTGTATAATACTGTAATAATATTATATCTTACAGGTGTTGGGCGACTTCCTAAAAAATTCAAATCAGCATTTTCTCCAAAAAGGTAGGCTTCTGGTTGAGGTGTATCAAACCGTTCACCACCCATTATGAAATGACTACCAAAATAACTTCCTAATGAATAAAATTTATTAAATAAAATACAAAACATTTCCTAATACATGATATGTATTTTAATATGTAGTTTATTAAAATAAGAATAATTTAATTCACATATTTTAATATCTTGCTTATGGCTATATGATTTAATATAAAAATATTCTCAAAATAACATAAACAAACCCGAACGAGGAGGATATTTGTATGCATGATTTGAAACAATATCAACTTCTTCTACACCAGCGTTTTGTCGACTTGTTAACGAACCCATTGCTTAATTATATTAAAAATAATTATAAACTGTTGTGCTATAAGGTAAAGTTTATCTCGATAGAATTAAGCATATGATGTTTTAAAAATAAATACGTATTACAGGTAATTAAGATGAGTCACATATATAAGAATGTAAATAAGTTTCTAAAACCGATTATAAATTTGACAAATGATGTGTGCCGTTAAACACACTCCTTTATACATAGATGTGTATGTAAAAGGTATGAAATGTATTATATATATCTTTCAGGTTTGCCAAATTTGTCAGTTTACTTATTTATCTGAATTTTATGTTTTAGGTAGTACATTTATTGGAGGAAGTGTTAATACACATTTGTGCAAAAAAATTTATATTTTTTATTTACGAATGAAAACCAAGCTAAAACAATTTGAGAAAAAAGAAAAAAGAAAAAAAGAAACACGACAAATCTATGTGTATGTTTCTCAGACTGTTAAGATCAACGCGCTATTTCAAACTTGTGATATGTATGTAGTGTAATCTGCGAACTTTATAGTTGACGTTTAATAAAGAATAAGCATTCATGTTACGTCGGTATACAACATGGATTCTAATAGCCCTTTAATATTTGTAATAAGCGTTTGATGCAATTTATGTAATTAAACTCAAGAAAACATATTAGAATCAGCGAAAGATAAACGAATAATGGAATATAATACCATAGTTTTGTGCAATATTGGTAGTTTGGTATTAAATTTTGAGAAACATAGCCAAATTTTTTAATGAATGCAAGAAGTTAGAACAATAGCAAAACAAAGAAATATGAATTATATACGTATTATAACTATGCGATAGTATTTATGTAATACACGAATGTATAAAGTGTAAATAACTTTTTACCATCATGAAATTCAACGAAAAGGAACTTGCCGAAGCAAGTAATGGCCCCGCTGACATTGAAGGCCGTTTAAATCATAAACGAGCACATAAATCAGGTTAGTCTTTAGTTAAGAGTTGTTTACATTTATTTGAGAAAATATCATACTCATCAACTTATTAGCTTCAATTATCTATAACCTATAAATTCCCTTACAAATACTTATTTTTTTCATACCTATTTTCTGATATTCATATCATTTGGATTTTAGGATTCAAAGAAAAGTGGTTTAAATTAAGATGCAATTTATTGTTTTATTTTAACATCAACGAATTAGGACAGATTGACACTAGGCAACCAGCAGGTGTAATTATTTTGGAAAATTATAGTATTAACCTTGATGCTGCATCGGAAGGTGTATTCGCATTTAGCATAGCATTTAGAGACGAATATGAAAAGAGACATGTCCTAAGTGGTCGTTCAGAATCGCAAGTAGAACAATGGGTCAATGCACTTAAACAAGCAAGTTACGAATATTGGAGATTTCGTTTAATAGTGCTTCAAGAAGAGCTATGTAGAAAAACAGGAAAAGATCCATTGCTTATGTATCCACGAAATCAAGGAATTATCAGGGATGAAGCATGGGAACCTGCATCAACTTTCCGATCTCATGTACGCTCTTTTACTACGTCAGTTGTAACATCAACTGCGATAAATACAGTAACAAAAGAAATGAATTTGATTGAATTTTAAATTAGTTAATTCAATTACAGTTGTTTTACATTATTCTCTGAAATCCGAGGATTGTTTAAATATATAAAAGTTCAGTAGTGCAATTAAATTCATGACTAAAGAGCAAAAAGTCACTAGTGCAAGTGAATAGTAATTCTTTATTACCACATATTTTCATTAATATCAACAAAATTATATATTTACTGCACATATATAATCTTCATTATTTATTAGTAAAAATACATCCTATACATGCTTATGTAAAATAATTTTCATAGTATTTTAAGCACCAAAATAATTTGACTATTATAATATAGAAAAGTTTCACGAGAATATAACATTTAAAGAATTTGTATTATAAATGAGTGATGAGCAATTATTTTATTATTGCTCAAACTCTGTATCTCGTGTACAGATTTTTCAAGTATTTATAAACCAAATACTCTTATAATGTGTGCCTATATTATAAACTTTTGATAACTATTAATATATATTTGTAATATTAGAATACACATATTTTTTCAAGCATTGTATATAAACAATCTTCAAAGTGTCTTTATTTAATTCTTTAATTCTATATTTTAATTTACATTTACAAAATATAAACTTATATAAAATTTTATTTTAGTACAAAGTGCATAATATATTCTTATATTATGTATGCATGATTTAAAATGAATTTAATCTGGATAAAAATAATCTATATATTTTAATTCCATGTATATACAATATATATATATATATATAATTTTATATTAACATTCTGTGGCATCCTTTTTGACATTGTGTCCTAAAAAAATTAAATAAAGAGCTGAGTTTTAAATTTGTATTTAATTAATTATGGTTTCCTAATAAACAGCAAAATATTAATTATTGTATAACGTATGTATATAATGTGAACGTATATATCATACATTTCTAATTGTGGTATGTGAAATTTATTAGTAAAATATTGCTCATAAACAAGTTACGTTTTAATGTTTCTTAATATTTCAAAAATATGTTGGTACCACTGTTTCCAACTATTCACTACGTGTCAGTTCACATATCCACACGTCCACACGTCATCAAAGTACATAGTTTAGTCCTTGTAAACACACTATAGGTATACGTAATTAATGTTTAACCTAACATGATTTAAACCGACAGTAGTGAAGTTAATTTTATTGATATAATTTATTTGTAAACAACATTCAAGAGAAATCATCAGTTAAAGTAAACGTAAAACAGTACAATGAAACGATTCATTATTTTTTCTATACTTATAATTTGTGGAGTTTTCGACACTTTTGCCGAAACGTGCCAGAAGCCTGAAGTCGTTGCCTCTGCATATGTCACAGAAGATGCAACAATTCTGACAAATGTTGCATTCACGACACAATTTGTGCTTAAGTGTAGTAATGGTGTGAAAGGTATTACCTTATACGCAGAGGTTGATGGTAAATCATTACCAGCTGCCCGATTAAGTTCTGATAACAAATATCAGGTATCGAAATTAAAATCTATATATTTGAAATAAATCTTATTAAATTTATAATGAAGTTGAATTTATATCAAATCAGAATCATGTGTAAATTATAAAAACTTAATTGCAATTGAAATAAATTTCAATTTTATAGGTTTCTTGGACAGAAGATGTGAAAAAAGCACGTTCTGGAGATTACAATATAAAATTATATGACGATGAAAGATATGCAGCTATACGTAAAGCATTAAGAAATGGAGAAGATCCAAATAGTGTGAAACCTTTAGTTGTTGTAGTGCTTAATAATCCAGGCATATATCGCGGACCTTGGGTTAACTCAGAACTCCTTGCTGTCCTTTTAGCTGCCTTAGTGTCATATTCTGCCTTCTCTTCTAAATTCAAGCTTCTTGCTTAATCATCTTTTATAAATAATAAATTTGTTAAAGTTCTTATGTAAATTAAATATTACTTAAACAAATGGATTTTGTTCCTTTTTAAATATAACTTTGTAATTTAACTTAACGACAATGCCACATTTATTGTGCAACATCATTTTAAAATTTATTAACATCCATGTGTCTTTCTTTTCTTTAATATTAAGAAACCGATATTTTTACTGGAATGTAATTTTTATAGCACCAATTTTTATATTTATAATTTATTTTCTAAAAGTCGAAACAGAGTCAACAAAGTACAGATAGATATAAAATTCAATACATATTAGAAGAAGGTGGATTTCCAAAAAAGAATTCCCAAGAGGGTGGATGTTTAACATCATTAGTATCATCATTTACTAAATTCAACCATTCATTCAGTCCTTTAAAAAGCATTAATGCATCAGAAACATTGTCTCCTTCTGAACAATAACAAAACAGTACTGTACAAGGAATCTCCTTTCCTTTAAAATACTCATATAGACCGTTTGCAAATCCACCACCAGGAATGTAATATTGTCTTGTAGATTTTGTTGTAATACTTTTCATATGCTTTGTCCAATGTAAGCTCTTAAGAAGTTTTTCATTATTCAATAAAGAATCATCCGAGGTAAGGTACCTTATTTTGCACTCTGACCTATTTGCACACTCATAATCATAACTGCTGGTTAGGATTATTATCTATAAGAATAGTTTTTATATTAACATAACAATCAAATGATTTGACATTTGTAATATTAGTATATATGCATTACACTGCTGTACCTTACTAATTTTCTTTTGTTGAATAAATTGTGCTAGTTCATTAAAGAAGTCATTTGAACTGCCAACATAAGGTGAACGTAATTGTAAAAGAATTATATTATGGCATCTTCCAAGGTAAAAGTCAGCAGTAGTACAAAGAGAAGTAGAATTTTTATTATAAGGATCAAGTCCACATATTGGAAGAAACATAGAATTCCATAAACTTCCAATTTTATGCATATCCAAGCTAGATATTAATAAATCAATACATAATTGTCCAACGTTTCCAACAGCCACTGACGGAAGTATCAGAGTGTGATTCTCGAGGTTAATTTCATCCGGTATTTTTATCATTTTTACTAAATGTATGTGGATACCTGTTTCATTAATAAAATTTATTAAATAAAGCTTATAACTCGTAAAAATATACAACAAAATATTTATACAAACACAAGATTCAATTTGAAAATTCAAAATTTGCACGTCATGGTAAAGTGATTATTAAGTTATTATTACTTGTATCGTGTTGTTGTAAAATCCTCTCTTTATGATCATTTATATTTATATATTTATTTATTGAATAAACATTTTCTATATTTATAATGCAATGTAATTTCAAATAATAACACACTTCACATTACATAAAAATAGTGAAACTATATAAACGTACATAAGAGTTCAAACTTCTATGAAATGATTATTTGACATTTCTGATGTACGTAGATATATACGGTTGGTAGCTCTGCCCCTAAAATTTTTAGTTATATCAGGTTATATAGATAATTATTAGCAGAACTTATAAGTATATACAGTATATTTATACATATAGTAGCGTGGAATATGTAAATGTACTTAATATACACTGAACAATATATTATGAGATAATTCTTACAGAGAATTATTTTATAAATTGTGATGAATTTCATTAAGAAATATTTTCTTCTTATCTTCTTACAAACTTATTTATAAAACTTATATAATAAGGTGCAAATTTAAGAAATATTGAAATTTATAAATTAATTACTGAAATTTATAGAAGGCTGTGGTCAATAATCAAAAAACTATAAAAAAGTAAACTAATGATATAATATTTCATATTGAACAAATTTATATCAGTTTTGTGTAAATACCGTATAATTTTTATATGACTAATTAAATTTATATGTATAAATATATATAATGCATATATAGTATATAATATGTTTTATTAAAATTGAATTAATTATAAAAAAAAGAGAAGAAAATCGTGGGAAGACAGAAATTTAGATTGATTCCCGTTTAATAATTTATTTCTTTGGATTTTGATTGGTGTAGAATAATCGGTATTAAAGCGAAACTTGTTACCGACTGTGCATAGCGGCATGTGACGTCACGCATCACCGCCCCGCGATGCCTTTCGGGAAATAGCGCCGCCATCTTGAGTGGCATGGCCCAGCTAGACAGTGCGCCCTGAGCCAAGACATGCGATTTATCGCGAAAACATTGAACGTCCCAAGGATCACGGATTTCTGTGAAACATAGCAAATCTTTGGTGCTTCGCACCTTCATCAGGATGGAGGCGGTTAAGGCATTTAACGCAGAGGTGAATTGACTTACCCTTAATTCTTCTTCTAGCCCGCCGACTCTCCCTCTTTTTTTCTCTTGTTCATCTTTTCCTTCTTCTCTTTCTTTTTTACTTTTCAAAGTTGAGATCGTGTCATTATTTTAAACTAAAGATTCAAATGATATTATTTCCCCCGACTTGTCTGTGCTGATCGTTGTATGAAAATTGAAGTGACTTTCGTGCTTGAAGAATGCTTTGATTTCTAGACGTGCGAAAGAGAGAGAGAGGGGCGAGAGAGAGAGAGAGAGAGAGAGAGAGGGAGCGATTATCTTTATATGTAAGAAAGAGGGAGAGAAATCAGAGAGAACCTTTATTGTGATTTTAAGTATTTGTGATGCATAACATCATCGTCTTTATTATGTAAAAATTTTGTAATTTATGTAATGATAAAAAAAGGGTAAATAATTATTGTATATGTGTGGTTTGGTTCTGTTAGTTATGTTTGTGATGGAAGGGAGAGAAATAAGGGAAAGCAATAAGGAATATTTTGTAAGCGATATTAGTTGAATTCATAGCAATTGTAATAAAACTTGTTTAATTTTTGCGATCAATTCATTAGAATTTATATAAACATATATTGTTGACTTTTGATTTGTTACATATAAAACTTAGAATTGCTTTTGAAGAGTATAGGTACGTTAATCAACATCAACAGTTCTTTTCAAGTACTATTGAGAACTATTAAGATTTCTTAAATTAAAAAATTTAATCATATTCTCTGACTACTATGTTAAATGATTATGAATACATTGAAGTATTAAAGATAGAAAATAATAATTATATATATATGTTTTTTTTTTCAGCTCTCAGCCCTGTATGATGTTAAACCACCAATTTCGAAAGCTAAGATGAATTCTTTAACTAGAGGTGCAATTAAGGCAATTAAATTCTATAAACATGTTGTGCAAAGTGTCGAGAAATTCATCCAAAAAGTGAGTTATAAAAAATAAGAAAGCTTTTGAGAGCAAAGTAATAAAATACATAGTAATTATATTGTTTGTTTTATTTGTATTAATTGCCAATTAATGTTACAGTGTAAGCCAGAGTACAAAGTACCTGGATTGTACGTTATAGATTCAATTGTGCGTCAGTCCAGGCATCAATTTGGGGTAGAGAAAGATGTCTTTGCTCCACGCTTTGCCAAGAACATGCAAACTACTTTCTTAAATCTTTTGAAGTGCCCTCAGGAAGATAAAAGCAAAGTAATAAGAGTTTTAAATCTTTGGCAGAAGAATGCAGTGTTCCCTTCGGAGGTTATACAGCCCTTATTTGATCTTGCGGATCCAAATCATCCAATACATAAGGAGCAAGCAGTTAATACCAATGGTAAAAGGAAGTTGTGAGTTAATATATCAAATTTAAATAAAATTAAATAGTGAATATTCGTTATTATGTTTAGGTACACTGAATGCGTCTGCAACAAATAATGTTAGTAATACTGCAACTTCTGTAAAGACTCCCCCTTTGACTGCAAAAAATGCGGTAAAGGATCAAAAATTATTTTCTTCCGCAAAGCCAATCGATCCTGCTTGGCTTGCACAAACAAAAATAGAAACAGCAAATATAGTTAATGCTAATAAACTTTTAGTAAGCCTTGTTTTTATATTTATTCTATATATTATTTGTACACTTGCAGATTGTCGCATATCTTTTGTACGTAAAATGAACAGAATTTCAATTTTGGCTTCTCTTTTCAGGGGCAATCAAATTCAGCTCAAATGGATGTTTCTTTCCTTGATCAGTTACAACATTTACAGCAGTTATTATTAAAAAAGCAGGAGTCCACAAATGAACAGAAAAGTTCTGTAAAATTTGATAAAAAGCTCTTAGATTTTGATTATGGTGAGGAAGAGGATGATGATGTTGTTGTTGCTAGTTCACCAGCAGCGACCGCAGGATCTAATGCTGGTCAACACAATACAGTTTCAACAGGAAATAGTTTGGAGAGTCTTGGACTTCTTTTAACAAATCCAGAGGTACTAACTTATTATTATTACATCAATATAATAGTCAAGGAGAAAATATGATCTGATTAATAAATTGCTTAATTCTTTAATTGATAATAGGTTTTGAGACAACTTCAAACATTACAACAAACAATGCAGGGAAGTACTTCTTCATCACAGCATGAAACAGAAGAAAAGATGCGGAAACTTCAGCAAATGAAGCAGCAAGAGGAAGAATTTGATAAACATCTAGCTCAAACTGTTCCTGTATGTTATTAACAGTATTAATAATTTTCCTGTTCACATAAAAGTATAAGAGACATCCTAATAGTTTCATGTATGTTAATGAAAATCGATCTTTGTTTTAGAATTTACCATTTGCATCTGAATGTGAATTAAAACCATCAGACATTTTGAAGCCAAGTCAACAAAATACTTATACAACAAATGTAAGTAGCGGAGTCATACAAGATATGAGTCAACCACCTCCTGGTTATCCACCGGCTCTACCGTATGCCTCTCAACCCTTATCAAATATTAGGCAGATAAATCAGCAAGCGCATCAAAATCAAAAGAGTCCACTTCTTGACGAACGGCAGGACACGCAAGATTATTCTGGGTAAACATTCTTCCTTTTTATAAAGTAGGGTAAAAGATATATTTTCCTTTTCATTTTCATGAAATTTAGTTTTTCATTTAATTTAAATTTACTTTGATCTCTATTGCAATTTAACTTGTAACATTATTGAATATTGAAACTGATTATTAATAAATGACTGTCTATAGAAATGGTGCAAGGCGAGATAGTAGCAGTGTAGAAATTGTAAATTGTGAAAATACAAGATCACAGAGTAGATCGCCTGATCGATACAGACATCACAGTCGATCTAGATCACCACGACACAGAGATAGGGATAGAGATAGAGATAGGGATAGGGACAGGGATCGAGATCGAGACAGAGATAGAAAATCTCGATCAAGAAGCAGATCTAGGAGGAGAAGGTAATTTTACATGTCTTCTTTTGCTTATATTATATTATAGGCAATATACCTAAATATATATTTATACATTATTTTATGCACTTTGTTATGATCATGTGATATTAAAGATATTATTATATTATAGGTCTCGTTCAAGAGACAGAGGTCGTGACAGAAAACGGGAGGATAGTCGAGAAAAAATGACCGAGGAAGAACGAGAAAAAGAAAGAGAAAGGCGTAAACGAGGATTACCACCAATTGTGAGAGATAAATTAAGCGGTAATTCCACCTATTTTCATATGCATGTGCATTTGGTTTTACGTTGAAGGAATTGTTCTTCTTGTTTTTTTTTTTTCTTTTTTCTTTCTATATGAATTTAATATATTTATTTGCAGTTTGTAGTACAACTCTTTGGGTGGGACATCTATCAAAATTAGTACATCAAGAAGAACTTTCAGATACTTTTGGAGAATTTGGTGATATTGTCAGTATAGATTTAATTTCACCCAGAGGTTGCGCCTTTATATGCATGAATAGAAGGCAAGATGCATATAGGGCTCTTACTAAGCTTAAAAACCATAAAATGCAAGGAAAGGCAATCACTGTAAGTTAACATGTTTGGTCACCTTTAAAAATAATAACGTATTATCGTTTTTATTGAAGATATTTATAAATGTATTATCAAATAACAATAAAACTCTATGTCTTTTCAAAATAATAGAATTTTTATTGTATTTTAGTTAGCTTGGGCTCCAGGAAAAGGGGTGAAAGGAAAAGAATGGAAAGATTATTGGGAAGTTGAATTAGGAGTTAGCTATATTCCTTGGAATAAATTAGTTAATGTTACTGATCAAGATTTAGAATTATTAGAAGAAGGAGGTATGATTGACGAAGACACTCTACCACCCAATCTAAAAGGTAAAGGAACAATTATGTTTTAAGGAATGTTTGAGACAATTCATGCTAATCATTATAAATCATTAACAGGTAAATTAAAGCATTCCGGAACAAATGCAGATGTACTTCAACAACAGTTGCAATTACAACAGCAAGCATTAGTTGCAGCTGCTGGAATTCCAAATTTGGCGGATGGTATTGTAAATGTAATGCAACCTTCAACTAGTGCTCAACAGCAACAATCCCAGCAACAAACTTCACAACAAGGTCAACAGCAGCAACAAGTAATCGATACAAGTCAACCTCCACCAATTAGACCCCCTACATCAGCCGCTCTTTTACCGCCACCAAATACGCAATTACAGATGATGCCACCTGCTTTTACAATGCCGGGAGTTCCTCGTAAGTACTTATTGAAGGAAAATTTTAACGAAAATTGAAGACTCAATCAAAAATAGGTATTAGTTATTTTTATTCTTCCTTTAAAGTTTATCGTTTTATACCTTTTTTTTTTTTTTTTTATATTGTTTAGGTATGATTGGACCAATGGGATTACCAATGGCACATAGTTTAATGCCGAATGTTCCCATAGGTGTGCCACCTCCAAATATGCAAAGTTTATTAGGGCCACCGGGAATGATGCAAACTATGTTAACGCCACCTGTAAATTCTCCATTTGGAGCAGGTGTTGGCGTCGGCTTATTAACTCAAATTCCTTTACCAGCTCCAGCTGCTCCATCTGATAAACCTAATTCTACTGGTATGTGTATATGATCAATACATAAAGTGAGCTAAACCATGAATAAAAGAAAGCGATAAAAGTTTAAATTTCATCTCTTTCTAGGTATGCCACATAATGTTCCTCCAATAGGAGTTCCTCCGCCAACAACAGAAACAGGTATGCCAAATTTACCAATGTTACGCCAACCATATGGTGTAGGCCCTTCTGCACCTTTGCAAATGCAACTACCTCAACAACAACATTCTGCTGATGACATGGATGTAGAGATGGAAGATGCAATGCCACAAAGTTCAAATGGAGCAAAAAATAAAAGTAATTTAACTGAACAACAACTTTCACAAAATGAAGAACGAGCAGAATCTGATCAACAAGTAGAGGTAAATAAAATTCATTTATTGCAGCAACTAATGTTGTAACTATGTGATTTAGAATGTCCTGCATAAAATTTTAATTTGATGTAAATTTAATAACAGCATCGAGATTATAAAGAAAGAGAGAGAGATCGTGAAAATAGGGAAAGAAGAGACAGAGAGACGCATTTATCACACAGAGATAGGGAAGGTACTGACTCTAGAATGGATCGCGGAAGAGACCGAGGTAGAGGGAGAGATAGGGGACGCGATCGTAGAAGAGATCTTAGAGATAGAGACAGGGATGACAGAAGAGAAAGGGAAAACCGAGAAAATCGAGAAGGAAATCCACAAACTCAAACTCTTCAGGTAATTATTTTCTGCTAAAAGAAGATTAAAGTAAAACTATTGAAGTAAAGATTTTATTGATCTACTTTCATCAAAAATATTTAAAAAGTAGTATGATACAGTCCAAAAGATTTAAATCACAAAAATTTGTAGTTTGCATTAATAATGCCATTATTTATTGCCGTGACAGTAATCTCAATTCATTTTCAATTATTAAGCGACTCTAACAAAATATTTATATTCAGGAAAACGAAACTACTCCAAAAAAAGATGGGAAACCAAGCTTAGCTGATCGTTTGCGTCAATTGGCTGATGGCACACTACCACTTGAAGATCGTGTCGATCGAATAATACCTCGTAATCGCCAGGAACGAGATAGATCCGACAGAAGTTTTGATGATTCTCGATCTGCTCGTGGAGAACCCCTGTCTTCTTTAATGGATTTGCCAAAGTTTGGTTTACCTCAAGAAAGAGGTGATTTTCCAGCTCGACCACCAGATTTTCGAAATCCGCAAGATCCGAGAGAATATCAACAGCAAAGAGACAGACAAAGCTTCGGAAGAGGTCATAGAGGATCACAGATACACGAGGAATTTATGGATGTTCCAAGGTTGCAAGGAGGAATATATCAAGAGGAATTTGATAATAGAATACATGGACAACAAAGAGTAGAAGAATTCGGAAGACTTGGATCACTCAGAGAACAAAGGTGAGCTACTATTTTGTATTAATTTTTGAATTTACAATTGAAGTAGATAAGTGTAAATTACAGAAGTAAATACAATCATCGTAATGTTTATACAATATATGATGTAAAATGCAACATGTGACATTTTTTTTCTTCTGAATATTCATTAAGTAATGATATTTACATTTTACAAAACATAATTGTTAACAAAATTATAGTATGTTTAAAGGATTGAATTCTTGATTAATTGCTTGCCAAAGGGAGGAATTTGATAGGTCTGAAGTACGAGGAAGGAGACCACTCGATGATCGGGATCGGTTCGATTATGAAATTAGGCGAGATGGTTTTGATCCACGGCTTCAAGATGGTTTTGACCCAAGGGGACACCTCGACCGGGGTGATTTTGAACCTAGAAGGCGAGAATTCTTTGGAATTGATCCTATTTTTGGGATGCCACCAATAATGGGACCTAGAGGACCTAGACCTGGACATCCTGATGGGTTTGGACCACGGCCAGCTCCCTTAGGAGCTCGTGGACCAGGTAAACAAGTTTAATAAAAAGATAATTCAGGAATTGTTAACTTTTTCACTTGTACGTATTTAATGTAGACGTCAGACGTAATTTTTTTATATATTTGCCCACCAAACTTTTATATATAACAAAATTTTATTACATTCAACTTTATTATACAGGGTGGTTGGTAACTATATATACCGGTGGTACAAGCGGAAAGGGGGTGATTCTACGCGAAAAAAGAAGTCGAAAATATAGAATAAAAATTTTTCGTTTGAGGGTTTGTTTTCGAGAAAATCGACTTTGAATTTTCGTAGATCGTTGTCTCGATGGAAAAATTAAAAAAAAAAGAAAAAAAAATTTTTTATTCTATATTTTCGACTTCTTTTTTCGCGTAGAATCACCCCCTTTCCGCTTGTACCACCAGTTACCAACCATCCTGTATAATAATCGAATGAATGAATAAATTTAAATTAACGAATAAAAGTTTAACAAGATTTTATTTTATAGGTCCATTAATGTTCCACCCACGAGGTTTGGGACCTCGTCCTCTTCGTCCTGGTATGAGGCCTTTTGGCCCTCGTGGGCCACCTTTTGATCCCCGAGAGCCGGATGCCTTTTTCAGACCACCTTTTGATGATATTCGTCCCCATGTCAGACCACCTTTCGGTCCTATGGGCCCGCCATCCATTATTCCTCCGGAGTCTGCTGCTCCCTGGAGAAATCAGGAACTTCCGCCTTCTGGTTCCTGGCCTTCCGATTCAGAGAATCACTCACAAAGGGATAATCTTAGAGACAAAAAAGGTGGTAATAAACATCCGAATAACATGGAAAGAGAAAATCGAAATAGGGGACGAAAATCTAGATGGACTAATGTTAGTCCATCTGGAGAGGAAATTGAAGAATCAAAAGAACAAGAATCAACCTCTGTGAATGTTGAAGAAAAAGAAGAACCTGCAAAGGAAGAAGAAGTAGCTGTGAAAGAAGAAGTGAAAGAAGAAATTGATATGAAGGAAGTAATCTCTAATGAACAGAAGGAAGAACTAGTAGAAACGGTTGAGACAAAAGAAGAAGGCATTGAAATGAAGAAGGAGGAAGAAGAGGATTGCAGGGATTCTTAGACCAAAGTAAAGAGCGATTTTTCTCTTTAAAATTTTTTCTTACTCTGTGGAGTGGTGTGAGGGAGAATTCGTTGCTTCAATTTGGGTCGAATTGAAACAGTCAATTTTAGAAAATGAGATACTGAATTTTAGAATAATTGTATTCAATCGATGACAATTATTGTTAAAAGTAGTGGTATTCCGTTTCAATTCTAACCTCTGTAATACTGATAAAGTTACTGCTTGTTATTAAAAGTAGATCTTAAGGAGTAAATACAACGAAGAAATTATAATAAAAAACATAAAAATGTACGAGCTTTTAATTTAGTTTAAATTAATAAATTCGTATATAAATCTATAGTGACTATACAATTCGTGAGGAAAATGTATCAAAAAAAGACATTTTCATTAATTTTTGGAACTTTATCACATTTCACATTAAAAAATTATCTTGTGCTGTTTTGAGATCTGTCTAAAACGAAGACAACAGAAAATACATCATCGATTGAATAGAATAAGATATCTTTAATTCAGAGTTTCAGATTTCAAATAAATTGATTTCGTGATCAATTGGACATTTGGAAAGAAGCTGTGATTTGTAAACACAGGACCTATGACCCGTGGATACTCCAAGTGGCGACTTATTATTTATTAAATTGTAAATACTTTTGTATTTTCGTAGTGAACAAACATACAATATATTCGACTTAAATATATATATTTAACTATTTCTTAGGAACTTTTGGAAATACAAGAATAGTATTTAATTTAAAAATGAATATAAAAATGGAAATGAATATTTTCCACCATGAATAGAAGAGATTTCGAAATTACTTATTTTGATAACTTATTCAACATTTTTATTGAGCTATATTTTAGTATCTTTTTAGAAATAAAATTTAAAAAAAGTCAAATATGCATTTTTTGAATTGTAAGAATGATATGTTTTTAATTTGTAAAAAGTGGTTAATAGTATCAGTAATAATCTGATATATCAAATTGTTTAAGAAAAAAAGAAATATTCGTAAGAAAAATCTTAATTTGTATTGCCATTTTCCGTTTTATATCAGATAATTTTTAAATATCTCTTTTTATATTTTCAGCAGTCAAGGAAACAATTGAATGTATACATTTAAGTCGATCGTACTGTATAGATAGACAAATCTTAATAGTAGGATCTTGATTAACCGTGTATCGTAGAAACTTGAAGTATTTTCACATGGACATTTTTCGTTGATTGAACTCTTGTTCATTTAAATTTTTACGATGTTATATCCAACTAACAATAGATAAAAGGTTATATAAAAAAAAGTACTGTGTTTGCAACCGTATTGATTTAAATAAATTTTTATCCTATTTGAATATTATGTTAGGGATACTTATCTTATTTAATAGAAGTAATTTGAAGTTAACAAATTTTGCTCATTTAAAGAGAAATTAAACATTCAATCAACAGAAAAAGTCAATGGTTCAAGCAAATAACCGTGAATTCGGATAAGCAAGATTCTACCACTGCAAATATTTAAATAGATAGAGAGAGAGATTATATATATAAATATGCGTGTGTATGGAAGAGAGAATGTAGAAAATTGACAGAATGTTTGCATGCGTATAAATGATTATGAAAGAGAGAAGAGGAGAGAGGGAGAAGATGAAAAAAAGTGAGAATATATATAGCACCGATGTTCGGCGCGGCTCAATCAAACGAAAAATAAATATTTTCTATATAACGTCTTTCTTCATAAGCAAAATTACAGCCTTTCATTCCGCTTGGCTCCCGGAATTGTCTTTACGTTTTTCCTAGAAAATATCAAACTTTAAATATGTAAATTTAACAGTTTACATATATAAAATTGTTTTTAAAAGATTTTGTCTGGGAGTCTTCATTGAAAAATCAAGATAAATCAATTATTGTTGGTTAATTCTACTTATCATTATTTATATGAATGATTCAAAGAATTTTTTGAGTTTATTAATTTTTGTTTATATTTCAACGATATCATTTAATTACGTTATAGGGAAATGTTTCAGAGGAAAGTCACGCTAAGCCAGTTGTGAGCCAAATCGTAGTGTTTGGAAATTTAAAATTATTTCTAATAATCTATAATATTGGTATAGCCCTTCTTTTTGAAGGGATATAATTGTTTTTTACAAAGCATCTTAGGTAATTGTTAATTGCTGTAGGTAAAATATGTGAAAAGAAGACGTTTTTTTCTTTTCTTTTATAAAGAACAGTGATTTGAAAACGGTGAATGATTATTATGTAATATTAAGTATAATTCTAATGATTATTTAAATTTATATTTTTTTTTAATTTGCACTAAAAAAAATTTTTTTATATAACCAACTATTAAAAATCGTTAAATGATTTTAAATTAATTTTAAGTCCGTTTTAACTAACGTATTACTCTGTTTAGTTCTTTTACTGTGCAATTTTTATCTGAAAAATTTTTCCTCCGAATATCGAATAATGTATTAAAGAAACTTTATTTAAACCGGATGTACTCTGTAATTGGAGCCATCGTTTGCATGACAGGAAATAAAGAAATTTGTGAAACAATGAAAGAGAGAATAAACATTTGGGACGATATTCGGAATGGAATGAAATCTTTTCAGAGCAGCTTTGGATACTTGTTCAGTGCTCATACTCGTGTGTTCACATGCGTGAGTCTCTCTCTCTGTCGCCACACGACGATGGAACACCAGCCACCAGGTCGCTTGCGCTCAAACTGAGCGACAAGTGCAAGGTACTGTTGTGTTTTATAACTCATTATATTTATATACATACATACATGCATACATATATATATATATATATATATATATATATATATATATACACACATATAAATAAATAAATATACATATATTTGTTTATATTTATATTTATTTATTTGTACATATAGAATGATAGATTTCTTTCTGGACGAACTTATACAGATGAATGAGACATATTTATCTATGATATGAATAACTTGGTAATTCGAAGCGAAAAAATTCGCTTTAAGATAACATTAAGTAAATTTTATATGTTAATTTCTCAAATCTTATTTGTAATAATCATTTGAATTTTTGCAAGAGGCATTGGACTTGATTTGTTTTCAAATGAATTTTTATCGAATATACGTTGAAGATTTAAATTAGTGTGTATCATCAATGTCATTTTTAATTCATTTTATAAGTAAACATAATGTTACAAATATGATTAATGTCATATGATAGTTGAATCAAACGTATTGTTGTAATAGTTAGAAAAAAGGATGTGTAGTTTTGATAAATAATTAATGTGCAATAATGATAAATAGTATTGATACCATATGAGTAAAATATTATTAAACAAAAGTTTATTATTGAATAAAAAACAAGATTTTGTATTTTACGATTTTAGATTACGCTTTAAGATTAATTAGGAGTGACTGAAAAGTGTAATATAGATTGTATTTAATATTGCAAATTTCTATCTGAGATTATCTGTGCTAAATTTTGTTTAATTACTGATTGACTTTCTGTTCATATTGAAGTATAAGTAGGTGATAAATTAACTATTATAAAATCATCAAGCCATTTAAGAATTATAACTCGGGAGTTTAAGTTCGTCCAGCATGAAGTACTTTTTTTTTCTAACGGATCACCGTATTATAAACTTCTTAGAGTAAAAATATTGAAAAAAGAAAAGAGTAGGTATCGAAATTTAGAATAGCATAAAGAGCCCGTGCACCACTCCGGAACAGAGTTCAAAGAAAAGTTTTTCATCTGTTTCTTTTTCGCAAGCTGAAAATTTGATCTATAATGATTGAAAGATCGCGATTAATTTGTTTACATGAACAAATAGTTGGTCAGTTATGTAAATATCTATTTGCGTATCTATATGCATTAGTAATTACTAATAATACGATTAAACAGAATAAGTATTATAAATGCATAGATCATTGTAAAGTCTATTTTTAATGTTCTACACAATAGAAGCATTGTCATTTGTAATATTTCAATTGAACATAAACTAATTTATGCACGATTAGCATTTTGTACAAGATATATAATTTTTGTTTGGTTTATAAGTAATTTCTTTCTTTTCATTCTTTTTTTAAATCAAATATAATGCATTTTGTAACTTGTTATCGACGTCGATTTGATCAATGAGAAAAAGTTTTGGCATGCACATGCGCGAAGGTTCGTGGTCAATATCAGGTTTAGAGTTCTTGTATACCTGCATGCTGTAACCTCGAATTTTCATGTGTTCATGCACAAAGCATCTGCAAGATATCAAATATTTATAAGCGGTCCAATGTAGAAGATACTTTGTAAGATTTGGTATAATTGAAAGGTGGCAAATTTTCAATATAAAGCGAACAATTATTGATGTTTTTTTATCACTACTAATTATACCATTATTAGAGTTTTATACTAACAATTTACATTATTACATAGTAATTATAATTACTACTATTGAAATTATAATTTCATCATACTACAGGCATAATTTCCTACTGAATTGCTGCTTATAAATGAAAGTAAATGTTTCATAAATATCTTTGCTAGGATGTACTGCAAGAGAGTAATACTAGAAAGTACATAATACAAGCTTTCTGCAATTAATTTAGATTATACATCATTAAAACCTTATTTTACTTAAATTTTCCACTCATTTAATTCTATTTTGATTGACAAATTTACAGCATCAGAAACTATTGGAAATTACAAATTTTTATTTACTGATCTTAATTTTAATCTATTAAATGTGAAAAAATTGATAACTGAAATAAATAATTTAAATTTGGTGATCTTCTCAATTTTTTACAAATAAAAAATAAAAATACTTAAAATTTGTGATTCTTTGGAATAAGTACAACTAAATAGGATCAAGTAAGTTAGAAACCACGAATTTTCTGTCTGTTAATTTAATTGAATGATTAATTTATAAATTAAATGTTTGCAAATGTGTATTGTTATTTGTCTAACGGATATAGGCCCAATCTTTATTCCAAATTATTAACGTAATAAATTACATTTTCGCAATACACAATTCGAACTAAATATATTTTCATATTTGTTTCAGGCACAATAAATCTTGGAATAAGAAACGGATCTATCACGTGGTTTTCCTCAATGTATTTATTGTAAACATGAGCATTTTAATAAAATTGAGATATAAATGTAGGTTGCAATATAAGAATATCATATAATATTTAAGATAATTCATGTTAATTATTTTTACCATTTGGTTATTTGTTTCATTTTCTAATTCGTATACAAGTATTTTATAACAACAAACAAATATTTCTTTCGCATATAATTGATATATTAGCTAGAATTACAAAATATTACATTGTTTTTTCATCAAAACTAGATAAGACAAATAAACAATAACAAAAATTTCTTACTATGTTTCACTCTAATTCTCTTGTTTAAATTTCATATAGAAAAGTTCTTAATTTTCGTGTACATAAAATACTATAATAAATATTACTTTAAAAATTGTACCAAAAGCGCGGAATATTAAGTTTACAATGAATGTTAATGTAAAAAAGAGCATTCTGCATAATTGAAATATCGAGAAATATATATTAAGAATTTAATAAAAGTTTAATACCATTTATACATGTATTATTTTGCTGCTATAAAATTATATGTTAGAAGGGAATGTATGTATATATAATAATGTTCCATAAATGCCTTAAAATTTAAATATAGAGTAATAAATAATAAAGGTTAATGGAAATTCTATATATCAAATGTAACATCACTTTGTGTATATGATATATACTTATCTAAAAATATATCTTGACCTTATAATTCAAATTACACGCAACCTAAAAAAATAATTGTTCTATATAAATATTCTTTATATATCTAAAACTGATGATATGTTCATTTTGATGAATAGCACTGTGCTTTTTATTTTATAAGGTATAAAATACTTTATAATATTTAGTATTATTACAAAAAACATGACAATATTATATTAAAATATATCGTTGTCTAAAAAATAAAAAAAAAACAAAACAAAACAATGCAAGATACTTGTATTGTATGCTTACGTAAAATCGAAAAAAGAACATGAAAATTAAATTTTATGCACTGCTTTAAATGAATGCTATCTATAATCAGTAATTATTTCCTAATATATTACAAATACTTTATGACATTATTTTAAAAATTAAATTATATTAAGAGTTTCTGTTAATAATTATTTTTTATTTAAATCAAATCTATAAATACAATTGCTTACGATTCATTGAAGCACATTTCCATTCGTCAATTATATAATTGATTTTAAAGTTTTAATATCTTTTTTTATATAATGATAAAGATTTAATTATTTTAATCTGATTTGTAACTTTAAAATACATATATGTGGTGATTATAAAATATTAATTACATCATGAACGTGTGATAAATCAAATTAATTCTGTTATTTTTAGCACATTTTTTTTATAAATCGTGTGTATGGCTATTATTCAATTGTACCCTTAAACTATAAGTTATATCAATTGCAAATTATAAAACCATTGCTTAATTACTATCCAATGTAACTGTTTTACATGACTGTTAATATGATGCATTAAATTGATATACACAGTGTTAAAATAATATACATGATGTACACGATGTATTAAAAAGTGTTATAGTTAATCTTCTTTATCAATAGCTTCAATTCTTTCAAAGACTTGAGGATGACTATGATGCCAACTAGAATACAATTTATCATAAAGAGGAAAACTAAGATTGTCATCCTGTAGTTTAATTAAAGAGCTTTTTAATGTTTGTCCATGTCCCAAAATTTTTGCGAACTTATCTGCTTCAAATTCAAATCTTCGTCTAAGTATATCTGTTATATATTGGATTAACTGTAAAAATTGTAAAATAATTTATAAATATTATAAATATTACTTTAAATATCATTGTTCATCATAAATAAAATATACATAAATTACATCTTGAAAGCAAAACAATTTAAAATTATTTTGAAATATTTGTGAAGTATTTTATAAAATTTCATTCTTAATGAATATTAAAAGATTTAAGTCATATTGTTTTATATATATATATATAGCAAACGTACAATATTTTACGCATGCAAAGATTTTTCAAATTTTTCTAAATTGAAAGTAATACATTAAACTTACTATATTTAGGGGATTTGAAATATAGATAGTAATAATTATGAATCCTATAAACGTGGGTTGACTATCCATAAACCCAAAAGCTTCAAATATAGGTTTATAATCAAGAAGCTTTGCATATAGGTAAATATTCATCAACAAGTGTACCTACAAAAATATGTTTTTATACATTAGTAAATAAGATGTAATATTGTAAATATGTTGCCTAAAAATTTACCTGGCCAAGTATAAATCCCTTTAGTGTATGACTATGTTTCCAATGTCCTAATTCATGTGCCAATACTGCTACTACTTCATCTGTAGTACATCCTTTTGTGTTTGTTTCACCTTCCGTTGGTTTATAATACTCCTTGACTAAAGTGTCATAGAGAACAATTCTTTTATGTTTGTGAAAACCATACAGATATGCATTGCTGTGTGATGATCTTTTTGAATTTTCAACAATAAATATTTTATAAAGTGGATAGTTTATCGATGCTGCTAACTCTTCAATCTTTCTTTTCAAGTCTCCATTTGGAAGAGGTGTGTATTTATCAAAAAGTGGTGCAATTAGTTCCGGGTAAATAATCATAAGGAAAAGAGCAGCAACTATTAAAAATATCCAAAGATAAAGGAAACAGTACCCTCCACCATTTTTTATGATCCATGTTACAGCACATAGGAAGGGTACCGCAATTATCTCACATACAACGAATTGAAGAAGCTGATCTTTGACAAAGAATAACGGTGTCTAAAATTAACAGTATTAAATTAAGAATATAAAAATTACTTTTATCATATTAGAAGAAAAATTTTTACTTTCTTACTTCTTTATTAAAGCCATGTTTTTGTTCCACAACAAACGTAGAATAAATCTTAAATGGCAAAATTAATATATCATAGATAATGTTTATAATGAACATACAAACACCACTTAAGAGAATTTCATTTTGATCATCAAAGCCACAATATTTGACAATATCAATACTCCATAGCCAAAATCGATAGTAGCATAAATTTAACAAATACACCTATAAATATTCAAATGCTTACATATTATAAGAACTATATGATTTCATTTTAAATATTACAACATAACATAATATATACATATATAAATGAAAATTTCATACCGTAGTACAAAGTTCAGAAAATATACTCTGAAAATCATTAAATTTTAACTGATCTAGCAAATAACTGTGTGCTTTCTTATAAACATCCTTTGGCATTAAACCTTCAATTGATTTAGGTACATCAGTCAATCTCATCATCAAATCCCTCTACAAAAAACACAACTTACATTGCTTCGCGTATAACACAGAGTTATTTTTATAAATCTAATTTTATTAATAATAATCATTTTCTAAAAGAGAAATATAATTTCTTTAAATATTATGTAATTTACAAAAATTAGGAAATTGTTATAATAGAAAGGCGAATCTATGTTATAATTAATTATTATAATGAAAAAGAAATCATGTTTTAAAGTAAAATTAGAAATTAATAGGGTGAGGAAAATTAACTTTAATGATTTAGGTTAATAATGGTTAGATAAAATTTACAACAATTTACCTGACGAAGATTTAAATAATATTTCCAAAGAAGTAAAAGCCATGATACGGCTAAAATTTCATAAAGTATGTTTTCTTCGATAAATTTTACAAAATTCGACATTCCTTTGTATTTAATAAATAAAAATTCTTCTTTCTGTATTCTACCTTGGTCGCCGGTTCACTACAATAAAGTTAGGGATACTGAGGTTACCGCAACAACATATACTATAATCTCTGTTTTGAACATCGAAACGAAGTGATGCTTTAATTAAATTTTCATCAATGTGTCCTATGTTTGCTATTATCTTATAATATTAATATTAATATCACAAATTTTTCGATATTGGAGATATATATATATTTTTTTTTAATATTATGAATTTTATTTTTTGAATTGAATGAATTAAATTGAAAATAATAAATATGGAACTTTTAGTAACTAACTATATTTTAAGAGTATTACTGTAAAAAAATCAGTTTGAAAACATAACAGTTTGAAGTCCTACGATAAAAAATAATATCAGGTAATACATATACAATTATCAATAAAAACTCTGTCTTTCCGTATTAAGTATTTTTGTATAAGTAGAGAGGTTATGAACTTTGTACAGTGAACGACATAAACATATTATCGTAAAGTATGGCGCCGGAAAGAACAAATGGGATTAATGGAAATTACTTAAAAAATGTACCTAACATCATAAACAGGTACTGGTTTTATGTAAAAATTAATTTAAGATAATATTTATAATCTTATATCTAATAATCGATGACAAATTATCAAACAATTTAAGACGTGTTGATAAGATTTAAGTGATATCTTATTTAAAAAAAGTAATCAATGTCATTTTTTGCTTCAAATCATGGAACATTCATAAAATAGTAATTTTATTCATATTTTTGAAATTTTATTCTAATCTGCAATTTAATATAATATAGTTAATAGTATTTAAACAATAATAAGTTTCTTCTCTATTTAATGGAATAATGCTGTTACTTTTAAATAAAATGGTTTTATTGCAGTATACCAAATACGCCATCACCATTTTCTTATTCAAATCTTCAACCAGGAAATCCTCCACCAGTACCTCCGCGACAACCAGTCCAAAATTATTCTGGATTTAGCGATCATAAACCATTCGGATCTAATTATTATGGAGGATATGGATTTGGTGGATATGGTAATCAATATAGGGGATTTAATGGATATGGAGGATATAGTTCATATAGTTCATATGGTCCATATTCCAATTATAATAATTATGGAATGTTTGGTGGACACAGTGGTGATGCCGAAAATAGGTAAGAAGCTTATAACATGTCATATTTATTTCACATGTTATATCATATTTAATCTTTTCAATTTGTTTTCATTTTGTTTGGGATGATAAAAGATTTTGTGACTCGATTCCTAATGATAAAAAATATATAGAATTCTCAATGTTTTTATATGTAATTTACAATCTTTAAATGTGATAAACAATTTCCAAAATTATTGAATATAGATATGAACTATTAATATAAAATGTAGATATGAACTATTGATGTAGAATATAGATATAAAAGAAATATGAAAATTAGTTAAATAGTTAACTGAATTTTGATGGAAATAATGAAATAAGTTAGTAATAGTTGTTTGAATTTGTTTGCAGATTTTTCCAATATGTTGAGGAAAATACCAGGTCAACTTTTCAGTTGATCGAGTTGATTCTTCATACATTTTCATCTATGACAATGCTATTGGAATCCACATATTTTGCTTTAACAAATTCATTCAGAGCAATTTTAAATGTTGCAGAAAATATTGGAAAATTTCGCTCCACTGTAAATCAGTTATTTAGCACTTTTGCTTTAATTAGATTTTTTAAATGGTTGTACAGGAAGATTGTACACTCTACTGGTAAAGTTTTCTATTATATTTTACAGTTTACATGATATGTAGTTCTACAATATGAGTTAACAATATGTTATGCTAACCATAATCTGCTTCGTATTGTAAATGAAAAATGTACAATGTACATTCTTATTCGTTTTTTTTATTAAATATTCTTTTAGGTTATCAAAATCAAGATTCAATAAATGAAGAGTTATGGGATAAATCACTAGCAAAAGTTGGAAGTGTAAATGATCATAATTATTCTTACTGGTCTGGGTTTTTAATATTCAGTGTATTCTTTGTAGTACCTTATATAATTCATAAAATTTCGAATAATATTAAAAACATGCAAATAAGAGGTACTAAAACATAAAATACCTTTGCTAGTTAATTAAAGATTATGTGTTATGAGTTTTTTACATATAAAATAAGGTGACTAAATAAGAATTTAATCTTTAGGAAAAGATCCAAAAGAATGGCAAGCTATTGAGGAACCCGCATATATTGCAACAGTGTTATATGACTTTGTTGCCACTCATAATGATGAACTCAGTATAAAAGCTGGTCAAAAAGTCTATCTTGCACCCAAGTCTCTACAACCAAATAATTTGCCCGGATGGTGCAAAGCTACCGATAATGTAAATGTTGGTCTTATTCCTTGCAATTATATTAGAGTTATAGGACACTTGAAAAAAGTGAAAAGGGATAATGAAACAAACCCTGTAAATGAAGAAATATCTTCTACAAATGAAAGTTCTAATCATAGCAATAGAAAGGATTCACAGCCTATAAGAAATGATAGAACTGTTGAAAATGAAGCATAGGAAAGTTGGTTTTAAATGATTTTATTAAATGTTTTATAACTTTCAACAATACACTAGAATTTATATCCAATAAATTTTGAAACTTTTCTACATTTTATTTTTATTATAACTTAGATTTAAAACAAGAGAAATTTGTTTTGGACCAAATTATATGAAATATAAATTTATACCACTAACATAAATGAAGTTTTAGAAATAAGGAAATAATGGTTTCTGATGAATATAACTAACAATTTAAGTTACAAAATAATTATATTTTAAGAAATTAAGATTTTATTTAAATTAAAATGGGAAACATTTAAAATTTATGTATTATAAGATCAAACTTTTCAAGTTTTTTTTTTTTTTTCATGGGTGTAGTAAGTGGAATTACTAGCATATGATGTATAAGTCTATATAGTATTTGTATTTATACTGCAATTTATAATAATGAAAGTTTTGATAATCAATCTGTTCTATCAGTAAATTCATATAAAATTTATTTTAATTTTTGTTTATAAAGTAAATTGGACACTTAAACAAATATTGTTCTATTTGTTGCGTTTAAAAAATTAAATATTATGAAACAATACAGTTGTTTATTCTTACAATATGTATATAAGGCTATATAGAAAATCTTAATCTGCAAAAAGTCTCTTTCGTTGTATAAGAAACTTCTAAGAAAAAATAAATACTTGTAATATGTCGTTTTAAAGGATTTTCCTGTTTTAAATAATAATTGTACTTACCATGGCAGATAAAAATTACGAAATTACAATTAAAAGTAACTTAATTAAAGTAAAAGAAAGGAAATTGATTTTTAAGGATCACTTTTAAGGAATTTACAATCGCTTTCACATAAAATACTTTATAGATATATATGTATATTGAATATGTGTGCAATAATAGTTTGGACACACACATATATATATATATGTGTATATATGTATATTTATATAATTTACAATTTCACTTTCTCTCTCTTTTCAACAATATTAACAACAGATTCTACGATCTACACAACAGATTCTTAGTTGTTTTAGCATTCTAAAGAAGGGAATGTTTTGTTAGAAAGGAAAATAGTATGAAAAGAAGAGAAAAAGAAAATGTGAGAGGAATTTTTTAATCATCGAACTTGCGATTAGGATTAGATCCAAATAGGGCAGAACGTATATCTGGTACTAATTGTTGTGCTATTAATTCTAATCTCGTTTCCAAAGTGTTGCTGACTTTTATACGCCCTAAAAACAGAATGATATGAATCATTTAATTTCGTTAAAAAAAACAGAGGATTGAAATAAATGATAAATCTTGTTTTTGTTAAATATATAAGAATATAGTGCAATAATTTATTAAAAAGTATGCATCATCTACTAACCTCTTGCTGCAAGTAAATCAACTCCACCACAACTATCAGAAGGAAGGAAGTTATCCTGATCAATTTTAACTGTGACATCTTTCTTTGTTATTTGTTTATAAGCATCTTGAACAGAATCAAAAAGTGATTCTACTAGAGGAACGTCTACTTGACGTACTCGAACAACAACATGGGTTTCCGTTAACTAAAAATTACAGATACATAGAGATAAATTGTGCAAACGTCTATACCCTTTTTCTATAAAGAGGAACAATGACCAAAAGTAAAAATAATAACAAATGTTATGAAGAGAAAATTTAAACATATGTAAAGTCTTGTACCCGGCATAATCCTTGCACAATCAATAATTTCAGAAGTTCCCTATATTGTGAAATATCCTGCATCACTTCTCCTAATCTCTTCCTAGCTTCATCAAGTACATCACGAACATGATCTTCTCTAATTTTGAGGACTTTTAGACGGGCTTGATTCAACATGTTGGATGATTGACTATAAAATAACAGAAATTGAATTATTTAAATAAAGCCTATTTGCTAGAAAAAAATTCTCTTAATAGTATATTATAAAAACATTTGTATATAATATTTAAAATTATTTTTATAATATCAAACTTACATCTTTTTTTGAAGTTCTACTTGTTTTTCTTTCTTTTCATAATATTCCATAATTTTAAGCCTTTGCTGTTGAACTAAGCGTCCCTTTTCAATATTAAATTCTTCTTCTGCTTTAGCATCAATTTCTTCTGCTTTCTCATTGGCCTCTTGTTCAATGAAGGCCATCATATGATTAATCTAAAATAATAATAATTATAAAAATATACATTTTTTATTTTTAATTAAAGAAGTATAAAATTAAATTCATTCAACTTTTCTATACATTTTCTTTTATTTTTTACAAAAATATAAATTTATAAGTATATGTGTATATATATATATATATATATATATATATATAAAATTTTATTAACAGAATTTGAATTAAAACCCAAACATATTTTCAGATGAAAGAATAATAATACTTTAATATTTCAGAAATAATAATATTTTTAACTTTGATAGAATACAATTAAATAATCAATGGTTGTATTATACTTTTTAATTTTTTGTTTCTAAAAAGTAAATTAATGACATTGTTAAAACTTCGATTTAAGCAAGATTATTACTCAAGTTATTATTTATACAAACATAATTGAAGTTACTTAATACTTAAGAAGAATATTTAATTCAATCAAATTTATTATTTACACTGAATTGTAGATGTTTAAAACATTGTTCAAAAAAAGAACAAAATTTTGTCAAAAAAAAGTGCCAGGAACAAATATTTCATCCAAGTAACAATATAGAATAAAATGCAAAAATAGCTTAAAATCGATGCTCCAAGGAAATTTGTAAATACTTCAATTGAAATACTTTTTACCTGCTTCTGTACATCTCCATCGCTTAATGCCATTTTGAAGTTTAAGGATCCGTCGATTTTACAATAGTAACGCCTTTCTTAATTACTACTTTACTTTTTTGATGAACAAATTCTAAGTCGAAGTTTTCGAGAAGTCAACGCCTACTGATGAAAGTATCTTCAGTTAATGACGATCATATGACACAGGTAGTGTGTTCATAAAACTAACTTATTTAGCCGAAATATATATCACGGTATGTGTTCTCAAAACTAATCAAGATTTACTATACTTTGTTTGCAAATTTTAATTTAAAAGACTGTATGTATGAAATAATTGTCTCTATAAAGTTATTGTTTTTAATGTAATATAAAAATACATGCATAAATTATATGGATATAAATATTGTGTATAAATATTTTAGAATAATATCTTTTTTATATAATAAATATGTAAAGCTACTAAAAAAATTAATTTTGTTTTTTCGTGACTATATTTAATTAATGAAAATTACTACTATTATATCTTAATTAATGAAAAGTTATTGATGAATTATTAATTATTGAAAAATGTTGCATTGTGTAGTTTCAATAATTTTTGGTTAAGCGGTGTCAGAAGCGGCATATTTAATAAAAAAATTGTATACCACTAATTTTTAATTTTTCTGTTATAACGTAATATACATATTTTTTTAGAAAACACTAGTTTCTAAAACCAACATATACATTTAAAAAAATTCTACTTTATATTGTGACATTTTTGTGAGTATATTTGAAAAGTTGAATTAACTAGCCCGTCTTCAGCGTGCATGTCGGTGGTTACGTTTCGTACTTTTATAAGAAAATATCATTCTTAATTGAAATTTTACATACTCTTACAATTTAACAGTATAATTCACTGTAAAAGGTGACATACGCCGTAATAATTGTCAAACGAGTAAACTGTCAAATAAATTTCAAGAAGGTAATGTTTCATTGGCTCTAACCTAATAATATACATGCTGCTTTTCGTTATCTGATTTTCAAAAAACATTAACAAATTGTTTTTATCGATATTCTAGTCTTTTGTATTTACAATTATGTTCAATAATTAATGTGATATTAATCTTCTTCACGTTTCTTTCCTAAACCTTGATCTTTGTTTATTGTATATTCGACTTTAAGGTTAAGTTATTAGCTTTTAAATTTAATGAACAATTATTTAAAAACATTGAGATGTTAAATAAACATTAAAGTCAAATTAGTTAGATAATTGATTACTTATTAAAAACTTCTAGAAATTATGCTTTTTTTTTAAATTGTCAAAGTATATAGAAATTTGTTAATTACATTTTGTTGTGTAATATGCAATTGTTTAAACATATTATTTTATTTTTATTTAAATTGATATTTTACTTCTATTAATCTTAACTTGTTTTAGTCTTAATTCATGAAAGGAGTAATTGTTAAATATGCATAGTAAAATAATTGGTAATTGAAATTAATAGATGAAAAGATATTTCTTGCTTTGGATTATTTGAGTTTCAGTGTTATTTGGTTATTTTATTACGAATGTGTTGGATATTTAATTGAAATCTTATAGAATTAATGTATTATTAAATATAAAAGTAAAAATATGTATGATAATAATGTATGTATAAGAATAATAAAATCCTATTAATATAATTATGGAATTAAAAAACCAAAAAGTATAACAAATAATCTAAAAATATTAGGGGGGATTCTTTGAGAGTTTCACAACTATAAATTTAATTATATGTGCATTTATAGGACAATAAGAACAAAGATGTCAAGCGCAGAATCATTGGCCGAAGTAACAGATGTAGTTCAAATTCTCAGACAATGGGAAGAGGAACATTCATCACCTACATATGATCCAGTTCCAACATTACGAAGACTGGCAGAAATTATAGAGCTAGAAACAGAAAATTATTTAAAGATGGATCCTGACCCATTTGATGAAAGACATCCATCACGCACAGATCCAGAGTGCAATTTTGGGCATATATTGAAAGTATTATTTAGAAAAGATAATTTTATGACTAAGGTAGGTCTAGTATTGAATTGGAAAGGAAATAATATAATTATTAATTATTATATATATAACTTGAAAGATTATTACATAATTTATTATTCTGTTAACAGCTTATAAATGATTACTTAAGGGACACTTATTGGTCACGTGCGGGTATTACGGGTCGTGATGTTAGAAAGCTCAATATTGCAGCCTGTCGTCTTATGCTTGATATACTTCCTGGTTTAGAAACTTCTGCAGTTTTTCAGCCAGATATGGAAGGACTCATTCATCGTCTGTTTTCTTGGGCAGAAAAAAGCGTAGAACCCTTGCAAAGTTATGCAACTGGGCTTGTAGCTGCTGCAATGGAAGTTCAGGAAATTGCTACAGGTTTCATTTTATTTTAAATAAAGCTTGATATTGGCATTAATATTTAGAATGTATAATTCAGGAAATAATTATTTGTTATTTTTACTAAAGGATTTAGGGAGCAAAATGCAAAAATGGTACCACTGATGTTACAAAGGCTTCATAAATTACAAGAGGAAGCTCAGGAAGAAAGACAACTCGCAGCTAATAGTAGACCATTTGCACATTTTGGTCAAGACAGAAATAGTGGAGGGGATGGAGAAAATAAAGGTGTGCCTGGGAAAAGAAAAGTAAGAATAATTCAATGTATTTGATAATATTTAGGAACGTCATTTTGTAAATACTAAATATTAAAAATTGTATTCAAAGGTGAGAGAAAAACGAAAAGAGAATGAAATTCTCAAAAGTTCCAATCATAGTAATTATTTTTCTGAAGAAGAAGAAGACTGTGCTCAGTCCTCTGAAGATTCTGCTCCCTTACCCAAGAAAAAAAAAAGCGATACAGAATGTGAAACTCCTGTAAAAAATAATACTGTGTATCCAGAGATAATGTCTCCACCTTTGTCTGTGCCAAAAAATTCTAATTTAAATAATCAAGTTACACCATCCAAGGCACAAAGTACACATAATAGATCATTGAATGCTTCTTCTGTACGGTGTAATTTGCAAAAAAATTCGTCTTTAATGCAAAGTTCCACTACATTATCAACATCATTATTAGAAGGGAATTCTAATTCTTCATGGGCAGAGATGGAATCATATGTCATTGGAAATATACAGATGCATCCTCCAACATTAGGTACAAGACAAATGTTAATACTAAGGTAAAGATATTAATTTCATATTTCACATTACTTCCAAATATTTATTAAACGTATATTTGTATTTTATAACAGGTATCTTACTCCAATGGGTGAATATCAAGAATTCTTAGGTCATGTATTTGAACAAAATGCTTTAGAACTGATTCTGAAGTATATCAATGTTAGAGAAACGAAGGACAGTCGCTTAGCATTTGAAGCTCTGAAATACTTAGCTTCCCTTCTGTGTCATAAAAAATTTTCTATTGAATTTCTTAATGTTGGAGGTCTTCAAAAGCTATTAGATGTTCCAAGACCCAGTGTTGCAGCTACTGGTGTCTCTATCTGTTTATACTACTTAGCATATTGTGAAGATGCAATGGAAAGAGTATGTCTATTGCCAAAGCATGTTATTTCAGATCTTGTTACCTATGCATTATGGCTCCTAGAACGAAGTCATGATTCTGGAAGGTGCCATGCAACAATGTTTTTTGGATTTTCTTTTCCATTTAAAGTGATACTTGAAGAATTTGATGCACAAGATGGGCTTCGAAAACTTTTCAATGTGGTAAGAATTGTTTTAAATTACTTTCATCTATTTTAGCATCAATTTTTTGGTATTTAATATATACATTTTTTAAGATATCCACATTACCAATTTTAAACATAGAGGAAGAACCAGCATTAAACGATGATGAAGAATGTGCTTCTAGGCAAATAGTTAGGCATGTTGCAGTAGCTTTAAAACGATATATGGAAGCCCATTTACATCTTAAAACAGAACAATTACAAAGAGCAGAGAATGCTAGAGCAGAGCGCGATACCTGGCAACCATCGTTACCACCTTATAAGGCTGTAAAGCTAAGCAGTGAAGAAGTTCAGGCAAAGGTAAAAATATTCAAATTCAAGTATTAATAGTATTCATGGTATTAATAATTAAGTACTAATTTATATTATGTATTAAATTCAATTCAAAACACAAATTTAAAAATATTGTATACAAGGTAACTATTAATTGTAGTTAATTGTTTTTCATTATTTCTAAAACTATTATTTTTGACATAATGTTAAAACATATATAGCGTAAAACATATACATATAACACATATTATAATATTATAACATATAGCAATATAATATAATGGTTCATAATAGGGAAATATAAATATTTATTAAATTCATGTTTATTAAAGGTGGAAATACTTCAAGAATTAATGTCTGTAAGAGCAGCATGGCCGCCAGTAGAAGAGTTATATCGCCTTGGAGGCATAACGCTTCTTCTTCAAATTATTGCCTTTGCTAGAGAATGGAATTATAGTGGCAGGGTTCATACAACTTCCAGCGCAGAAACGGTTCGCTCTTGCTTAGATGTAGTAGCTATTTGTTCTGTAGTGCCAAAAGTGATGTTATTACTTTGTGAAAGAGTAGACATGCCTGATATGTCAATGACAATGGCAATTAACTTACTCTTAGCTGCAGCAGAATGCGAAATTATTGCAGATCCTGATGTACAAAGGGCTGCACTGAGAGCTGTAATTAATTGTGTCTGTGCTCCTATAAATAGGGTAATGGTATATATTAAGTAAATATTAAATAATTGAATAAGTTTAAAATAATAAGTCACAGTTATCTGTTTATTTTATATTACAGATTGGTGGTAATGTAGCAAGATTCTCGGTAACAGGTTCTGCTAAGAAAAAGGCAAATAATAATAGTGAAGAGTTAATACAAAAAATTTGGGGAAGTGTCAGGTCTAATAATGGAATAATGGTATATATTGATAAATATGTATACATATTTTATTTAAGTAAATGTTAATTATTAACAGTTTTGATCAATTTTAATACTTCTCTTGCAATACTTAGTTTTTGTATTAAACACTATTACTTTTTTCTTAATTTAACTTAATTTTGTTTCTTTATTTTATAGGTTTTGTTACAATTGATGATGGTTAAAACCCCGATCACAGATGCAGATAGTATAAGAGCATTGGCTTGTCGAGCTTTGGCAGGTTTGGCACGAAGTGAAAAAGTTAGACAAATAATTAGTAAGCTCCCCATGTTTACCGATGGACAAATTCAAGCACTTATGAAAGATCCAATACTTCAAGAAAAGAGGCAGGAACATGTTATGTTTCAAAAGTATGCTTTAGAGCTAATGGGAAGAGTTTCTGGAGAAGCAAAACCTACCGGAGCAGAATATGAAATTTCTTTAGCCAGTTTACATAGAGTAAGCTTTATTTTAAACTTATTTAATTCAATTTTTATCGCATAATAATTTAATTCAATTATTGTTTTAATATATTTTTTATATTTGATTTCATTTTATTGTTCTCTTAATAACGCTAAATTTTAACTTTACAGGCAAATGTAGTGGCACAAACAAGAATACAATATAACGAACAACAGTTAAATCAATTAATATATCAGCATTTAATGTCAAAAGGCTTAACAGAAACTGCATCGACACTCCACAGGGAAGCAAATTTAGATTCTTCTGCAATTATGAAACCAGTATGTACATATCAACCATTTACTTACCGCAGTCCTGCAGCTACTGGAGTAAGTTATATCCATAAGAATTAAATAGATTTCGTTTGTAAATTTGTTGAATAGATATAATAGAAAAGTGAGTATATACGTGAAATTTAAATATATACATTTTTTGTTAAGACAAGAAATGGATTTTCTCCCAGCGCAACGGTAAATTTGTACAATACGAACAGATGCAATCAAAGAGAAGTCACTTCGCGAAACAATACCACACCTACTTCATCATTTAGGTACATATCTCATTCAAATACCGGTTCGGGTTCATCGTCGTTATGTTCCGGAAATAATATACGCATGAAGCATTCTGACTGCCTCAATCAAAATATTATTCCAAATAGCACAAATCAACTAATTAAATTACAAATTAATCAAAAGTAAGTTTATATTATGAAAATAATAATTTTTTCTGTCAATTATTAATTGAGTCTATATACGATTTTATTTGAGAATTATAAATAATATAAAATAAATTAAGTACTTAAATAATTTCAGAAAAAATCAATCCGATAAGCAGCCTCTAGTCAATCAAATAAATTGTCACTCCATTAATCAGCCAACAGTATGTCGATCACTGCAGAAACAAATTTCGAGAGATCCTGCAGGTGGTGGAGGGCCTGGAGTAGCTACATCAAATCCATCTACTATAACACTGGATTCTATTATAACGGAATATTTAACTAATCAACACGCATTATGTAAAAATCCTATGGTTACTTGCCCACAATTTAATCTATTTGAGTATGTATATTTTAAATTAATTTATTTAAGTGTTTTAAGTGGAATTTTGTTTAAAAGGTTTTTAATATTATTTACTATTTGATTCTTATAATATTATAATAAAATAATATTTAATTTTAGACCACATAAATGTCCAGATCCCTGTACAAAAAATTCAATACCAACAAATGTAACAGTAAGACTGGCCAAAAGAGCATTAGGCATGGATGGTAGAAGATTGGATAGGAGACTTATTTATAGCCGATTTTGTCCTGTAAAAACTTTCCGGCCTACGGATGTTGCAACCTTCACCTACTGTATCTTTTCAGTAACGTTATCTCCATTTTATCAATATTAAAAATACATAGATATTCATATTTTACATATTATCACTAGTTTTTCTGATATAAATATTTAATAAATAGTTACAATAAATTCGTGATAATATTTTATTGTAATATATATATATATATATGTATAAAAAATATTTTCTAATTTAATGTATTTTATTATTTTTGCAGCCTTGTCAACAATATTTAATGTTAGGTACTTATGCGGGAGATGTAAAAATGTACAATATACATACAGGATTAGAGGAAGCGACATATTCATGCCATGAATCTTATATTTATCACATGGAATGCAACCAACGTGGAAATTTGTTATTAACTTCTACTCCATGGAGAAGTCCTATGTCTGTACTTTGGAGTATAGGAACATTCTTTGATTTAAAATTATCTTTAGAAAACATAGAATATGTTGAATTTGGAAAACTTCAAGATAGAATTATTGGAACCGACAGTGGCATTGCAACAGTATGTTTCTTTTTCTGTATAATTATCAGCATGAAAACGTTTTGATAATTTTCACAACTACCTATATGTAATTATTTCTATAATTTTTTTCAGATTTATGATATAGCTACTGGACAATTAATAACCAGCTTCGCTCCTTCAATTTCTAATCGATACACTATGAATCGTGCTACTTTTAGTATGAATGATGAATTGGTTTTACATGATGGAATATTGTGGGATGCAAATTCAGGGAAACAAATTCACAAATTTGATAAATTAAATCAAACGCTTAATGGAGTTTTTCACCCTAATGGTACTGATATTTAATCGCGTATAATTTAACAATAGATTTGTACTGAAGTGTAAAATAGAATGAAATTTACTAATACAGAATAATATATTTAATATTAAATAATTTGTTGATAGGTATAGAAGTAGTGTCGAATACAGAGGTTTGGGATTTAAGAACTTTCCATTTGCTGAAAACAGTGCCAACACTTGATCAAATGGAAGTAATCTTTTCTCCTGTTAATAATATTATATATGCTGTATCACTGGAGAAAGAAAATATAGATGAAACTAATTATATTACTTCATTTAAAACATTAGATGCTTTGGACTACAGTAATATTGGTAAGCTATGGTGATTATTTAAGCAGTTCTAAGAATTTATTGGGTAATTTTTATTCTATTGAACATTTTAATTAAATAATTACAGCAACTTATGATGTTAGAAGAGGAGTTTACGGATTGGCTTGTAATAAATTTGACACACAAATAGCAGTAGTTGAAATAGTTAATGAATTCGATGAGAATCATGAGTCCAGTGTAAGGCTGTATGATGTCGGCAGAAGAAAAGGTGATAAAGATGAAACAGATGAGGATGATGATGAAGAAGATCTTGATGCAAGCGATGATGATGGTTCGAATTCTAGCTCGGATGATAATAATGCTGATGGTTTGTCATACTTTTATATAACTTTATTCTACATCAACTTAATTTTTCAGTATTTTGAGAAGTTATGACGATTACATGAGGATTAGTCATTTTTATTTGTTTTGCTTCTGTTGGAAATTATTTACCAATTTAAAAAATTTAAAAGCATAATAATGTTTATGTTTAAATAGATGCGGACAATCCGGACGCAGCAACAGAAGGGAATGGGGATGAAAATGAGCGGAGTAATCGTGAGAACAACGACGATGATGACGACGACGATGATGAAGATGATTCAGCTGATGGAGATGATTCTGGAGACAATATGACACACTACAGCAGATCTCCCGATTCCTCTGATATTTTTCTTTCTGATATTGATCTCGAAAGTCTTTCCTCATCATCATGAAATTTTATCTTCAACAGTTCCAGTGCATTATATATAGAAATTTATTTCATTTTTGGCCAATCAGTGGGGACTGAAAGATGTTTCATTATAACATAATATTTTTAATAATGTTTATTATTATTGGCGAAATGGAAATATGCATTTAAGTAAAAACTCTGTACTAAGCAATTTTTCTTATTTATTCCATGTACTTTTTATATATGGAGCAGTACAATTTTCATGCATATGTACAATTTCTATATATGCAGGAGTACAATTCAGAGCTATTAGATAAACTACAACTAATTAAATAACAAACAACTCAAATATTTCTTGTGCATTCAATTTCAATTCAAAGTTAAAAAGGTGTTGATTATCTTTCATAAAATTTATATTGAAAAATATTAAAATATATTCCTTTCGCCAATATTAAAATGAAACTATATTATGATTAAAGATTGGCCAATGAAATAATTCTGAGTCGATTTACTCAACAATCATCAAAGAGCTAAATAATACAAAAAATTAATTGCTAATGTAATTTTGAATTTCCATCGAAATTCTTATCTATAGATTTAAATGTATATATTATTATTTAAGATATTTGTTATTCAATGAACTTGTATTACATATTCTCTAAATACTGAATTATTCATAAGAAATCCGCTCACTATTCGAAATAATTGCAAAAATTTTTATTGATTGGTAGACCACATTTAAGATCACTAGAAATTTTTAACTATTTTAGGATTTTGATTTGTTAAAACAGCAAGTTTTCAGAATTCTCTAATAGTACACCTATGTATATGAAAAAAGAATATGAGAGAGAGAAAGAGTGTATGAGAGAATAAATGAGAGATTGTAAAAAGTTGATTTAATTCTGTCATTTGTTATTATTAATAAAGAATCGTGAATTTGTATAGGTCAGCTCTAATAAATAGAACCATGCTTTATGATGAATTTTTAGCAAATCTATCAATATTTTTGGATTTGTACTGTATTGGGTTCTCCTTTATTTGAAGGGAAAGTCTTCTTGGGAGCTATTTTTCTGCTTCTCATTCACCATGCATGAAATCTTTAAAAAAGTCTGACATCTCGTCCTTTTTAGTTTTTCTATCTTTGGCGGTCCTATTGTTTTAGATAGGTTTCGAACCACTAAAACCGTGCTGGAATAAGCACAAAAACAACTATGAAATAAATCGAGTTGCAGAGGTACTGCTGGCTTGCAAAAACGGTGTTGCTACGTTGTTTACCATGGCTGGCATTTAAAACAAATTTTGATATAATATGAGTTATAAATTATAATAAAGAATGACTTTTTATTCCAAAAAATGTACAAAATCAAGAGAAATTAAGAAAAATTTTCAGCGATTGAACTTTCAATATCATTGCTGCGTAGCCTTTCCAACATTTAGGGAATTTAGCGCGGTTGCAGCGCTTGGAGCGCTGAAGCACTCTGCTTGCGTTACAATTTCAAACAATTCCAAAACTAATTCGACCAATTCGCAACTAATTTAAATGAAAAAATACATAATAACAAAGATTAACGTGAATAATAATCTCTATTTAAAACTAATTGTATTTAAAACCGAATATTTATAATAGATCGACTATATAGATCGACTTTGCGCTTTAATGAAATTTATTTAGACACTGAGTTCAGCGTGACGATTCTAGCGATACAACGATTCTCTACTTTCAAGTCGCAGAGTGACTCATTTATCAGTTCGGATTTATATGACAATTTATGATTAATTTGTTATCCAATAAGACAAATTCTTACTAACCAATGGCAATAAACATTATTTTGATTGGAGTTTACAATATTAGAAAGTGAGCGATTTATGCATTGGCAATGTTTTTTCCCAAGGTAATCAAAGTAAATACGAAATTTGAGAATGATCACAGTTGTTACTGATAAATAATTTTGACATTTAATTAATAAATTTATTAAATAACATTTGTTCGTTGCCTCAGTTACGCTGCTGTACAGTTAAATTTGCGACGCTAGTATTTACCCTATTATCATACAAGATTTTCATACCAGAGGGACCCACGGGCGTAGTCCAGTTCACAACAATAGTGACATTTTGTTTAATTCATAAGTATTTAACTTTACGATATTGGATGCATTGGTTTCTCTTGAGATAACTGTTCTCAGTTCATGTTAGAGTCAGGTGGAATGGGAGACGTGTCCACAGTATATAAAAGAGCGATGCTACCGCGGATCGGCTTCTGAACTGGGGCTGATTTATTCGTTGGATTATTCCTATTGTTTTTCTTATTAGACAATACGAATTATCCTCGCAATGGCCCTCAGTCAGACAACTGTGGTGAGTAATAAACATGAACAAAAGCAACAACTGATTAAAAAAACAATTAATTGTAATCATCACAATGACGACAATGACGATTTTTATCGCTCGATTTATGTTAATACCATTATCATTGTTATCCTCATCTTTGATCCCTTTTGTTCCAACCAAAGATTATTTTCTTTCGACATTTATTCTCTTTTTAAATCAAATCGTGTTTTGCAATCTTAATAATTATAAATTATGAATTTCTAGGTTGTATGATGAAATTCTAAAACGTTATCAGTGAAAATTTTTAATCAAATTCATTGCGACTTTATTTATATTTTCCTTTTCAGATAAATTTCTCCACAACATTTTTTCAAAGTGTTGTAGGTTAGAATTGATGGCAATATTTTCAAATGGTTTCAATGTCCCTTAATTTCTCTATATGTTCTTTTTTGTGTAATTAAAGCATACTAAAATTATCCTATATTTTCTAAATAAATATTGGAATTTCTTAAAAAAAAAAGTAGATTTTTAGATAATAGTAGAATATAAGTAATTTATTAAAGAATAAAGGTGTAGAATTCTATGAATAATATTGTTTTAAAATAGTGTATTTTATAGTTGTTGTTAATCTTTAATTATACATATAAAAAGATTAGTCTGATACATTTTAGATTGATGTACTTTATCAAAAGTAATTTTCATGAGAACTAATTCATGAAAATGCTCCAAAACTTTAACATAACATTAAGATATAAAATAAAGTAAAGTAAAAGGAAAAGTATTATTGAACAGATAAGGTAATGTAAATTTTAAAAATGTTAATTGATAATGAAATTCATGTTAATTACAGTTAAAACTATACAATACTGTGATAGAGGATGTTATATCAGGTGTAAGAGAATCATTTATAGATGAAGGTGTAGATGAACAAGTATTACAAGAGCTCAAACAAATATGGGAAACCAAATTAATGTCTAGTAAAGCTGTTGAACTTAATCCAGATCCTCCAGAGCCTCAGGTTCCCCAAATAAATACGCACAAAGCTGTGCCTGTTAACAAAGGTAAGATCTATATTTTCTCTTATAAAACAATATTTTTAGTGAAAATAATTGAAATTAAGAAAATTTTAGAAGAATAGAAGAGACTATCAAATAAAATTATAATTATAACAAATTGCTCTCATCATAGGATTGCCATTAAAAATTAAAAATATACTTTCTCAACAAATTTAATGCAGTTTACACTTTTAGGAGTAACTATAGGAAATCATTTTGTACAACAAACAGGAGGAAATTCTGCTCCTCAACAAGCATCGCAACAACAGCAATCACCTCAGCAATCACAAACTCAGACACAATGCCATTCAACAACTGGTATACAACACACTGGTACACCAGTACAGCAATTAGTAACATCAACGCCAGCAGTAATGGACAGACAAGTACCTATTCAAATAACATTGCCACCACAAACGGGCGTTCCTGATGCTCCGTTAAGAGTTTTAACTATTCAGGTTCCTGCGTCTGCAATTCAAGGTACATTGAAATAACATTCACATAATAATTAACATATATTGATATTAAGGAAATAAAAATGATGTATTTACAACTAATTAATTTACTTTTAGGTAATCAGTTGCACACAATTTTAACAGGACCAGTTATTACAGCTGCAATGGGGCTGCCAGCAAATCTAGCTTCCACATTACTCCAGCAACATGTTAATTCTACACTTCAAGGTCAAGCAACGCTGACTCCACTTCAACTTGTTACACAAAGTGCAAACAATGTTTCTCAGCGACCTGTCCAAATTCAAGTAATTAATAGAAATATATAATAGTATATTATTGTTATTTTATACATTCATATTATTTTAACAGTATATATTAACCTTACATTTCTTAGGAGCAAGCAACATTGACACCACTCCCAGTTAGTCAGCCTCTTCAAGTTGTTACGCAAAATGCGAACAATGTCTCTCAGCGGTCTGTTCAAAATCAGGTAATGAGAAATAGTACATTAAATTTAAATAGTAAAAGGTATAATTTTATATGTATGTTCTAATTTCATATATGATGAGATTACTACATTATAAACAAAATATGTTAATTTGACCATTTAATTCTATAATGAATAATATAAATAAAATATATAACAATTAGTCATTTGACTAGTTTAATTTATTAATAACTAAAATTTATTTTTTATATAATTCATTTCTCTAAAATTATGATTACTTTTTATATAGGAGAAAAATATAAACAAATAAGAATTAATTATTTCTTTTATTTTCTTACAAATAGAATAATATAGCACAATTAGATGGTCCACTTGGAGATTCGTCAGATGATGATGAAGAAGAGGAAGAAGAGGATAATGAAGATGAAGAAGAAGATCTTGATGATAAAGAAGAAGACGAAAATGATGAAGCTGCGGCAAGAGAAGAGGTCTTTAAAATATTTCGTTATTTTAGTTTCGTTTTATTTGTGCTGTACTACGAAATAGAAAAATCATTTATTTAATAATATGACTCCTATTTCGTAGGAGCCGTTGAATTCAGAAGATGATGTAACAGATGATGACCCGGCAGATCTTTTTGATACTGATAATGTTGTTGTTTGTCAGTATGACAAGGTATTTAATAATTTTACTGTGATACATTACTCTGATAAATAAAAAATGATTTAAAGGGATTTATTTATCAAAATCCAAATATAGTTATTAATAATATTTTTTTAATAATTGAAAAATCAATTTTTAGATAACAAGGAGTAGAAATAAATGGAAATTCTACCTCAAAGACGGAATAATGAACCTTAATGGCAAAGATTATGTTTTTCAGAAAATGAATGGTGATGCGGAATGGTAAATAATATGTAAAACTATGGAAATAGATTTGGTAATGTGTTCACGTGAAATTGATTCAAAATTTACCTTTAAATTTGTGCTCTAAAAGTTTTTTAATTTCTTTAATCAAGATATGCGATACTTGTTTTAAAATTTATATGACGCAGAATTAGGCTCGATTGGAATTTCTACTTTTTTTTTCTTTTTTTTTCTTTTTTTTTTAATGTGAAAAGTGCACTGAAACCTCAGTTATTCAACTGAATAAAAAATTTTTATACTTATCGATCTTAAGTGTAAGAAAGAATATTAATAATAAACTCTTTTATGCCTTTAATTAAAGGAGAGCATAAAGATTTTGAATTAAAATAAGAAAATATTAGTCATTCCAAAATTCGCATAATTCAAATTTAATTTAAAGCAAATATCGTATGATCAAGATTTCACTGTATAAAAAGCTCAATAATCAAGCAAGTCTGGTATTGTATTTTCAACAGTCTCCAAGTTTTTTCATGTGAGTTTACTATGTAAATAAATTCTAAAGGATTGCAATCCACCATAAATATGTGATGCTCTTAACAATAAATGTGTCTTATACTGTTAAAAACCTTAATACATAATATGTATAATTGTTTTTCCTCTTCTTATTCCTTTTAAAATTATAAGTATGAAAGTTCTATGTTATTCAAAAACCAAAATATATATAGTTTCATCAAAATTTATTTACTTAAAAACATGTTATCTTTTTCTATCTTTTTATCCTCTAATTCACTAATAATTCGTGGGACCTCCTGTAATAGTTCTTCTGCATTTGTTTCAAAATCTTTGTCCAACCAAATATCTTTTAATTCCTTAATAACAATACCCATCATTTTCCCCTTCCTAACATATTGTTTTAACATGCCTCCACTAACTGGAAATCTGAAAACATCAAAATATATAAGAATACATTATATAACATATTAAGAGTAACAGCAATAGTGAATCTTTAATAAAAGAATAATCTTTAATCATTTATGAATATTGAATATTTCATTTTAAGAAATTAGTATAAATATAATGCGAAGAAGATTATTTTATAATTGAACCTTGTTATACATATAATTTAATGCGTAATATTTATTGTATGTATACTTTCATTTATTTTTAAGTTAGTAGAAAAGATGAAAAATATTTACATTTTAACGTATTTTCTATTATAATTATATTTCAGATTGTTATAATTTTAAAGTTGGTTGTTACCTTGGTATTACTAATTTTTCTACATCTTTAGCAAGACTAAAGTATTGTTTAGAGTTTAATAATTCACAAATATAACTTCTTGCATTAACAACATTTCCTTTCCAATGAATAAGAATTCCTTTCCAAAATTTTAGATTTACTGAAGGTTTGTCTTCCCCGTATCTAACTAAAAATAATATTAAATCTCTTTCATATGCAGATAACTTTAATCTATTATGAAGTTGCAATACTTCATTTTCATCTTTTAGCATTACAGCAAGATAAGTAATTGGCTGCAAAGAAATATTATTTTTTTTAGATGTATCGTAAACGATCTCAAAGTTTTTTATATTTGGATTTTCTGGAAGTCCCACATATCTGAAATTAAATATCAATAAATACATCACATTAAGTTTATTTTCATTCTACTTTTTAATTTACTATTACCTTGTGATGCCACATTCTAACAATTTCAAAGTTAGTTCTTTAGCATAATTTCCAGAAAGGATTTTTGACCATTCATTCCAAATTCTTTCTCCAGATATTCCTTCCAATCCATGTATATTTTCTTTTATTGCTATTATAGTAGATTCATCATGAATATCTGGTTGTTCTGCAATTCTTCCATAAAATCGAAAATACCTATATAATATAAATTTTATGCAATTAAACAAGAGAATTTTTATATAAAAATAACTTAATTTCAATTTACTTAGTATTAATTTATCTAACTTGAAAAGATGTATATATATCATTAATTACATGAAAAACTAATGAAGAAATACCTTAAAATTCGAAGATAATCTTCCTTAATCCTATATGTTGGATTTCCTACAAAAACAACTCTTCGTTTCTGTAAATCATCATAACCGAAGAAATAATCATATACTCTTCCTTCAAAATCAAGAAACATGGAATTTATTGTCAGATCTCTACGAAGAGCATCTTTTTTCCAATCATTTGTAAATTCGACTTCTGCATGTCTACCATTAGTGTGTGTGTCGATTCTAAGTGTAGTTACTTCAAAATTTTCTTTATCATTTATTCTTGAAGTAATTGTACCTGAAATAATTTCCATGAAAGGATTTAATTTTGTTACAATGTATCATTTTAATAATAACAAAAAATACTGGTATATATTTCAACATACCGTGCTTTTCCCCTTTATTATTAATCATTCTGATATTTTCTTTTTCAAACATACTTTTCATTTCCTCTGGGGTAGCATCTGTTGCAAAATCTAAATCTACAGGTTTTATATCCATTAAAATATCTCTTACAGCACCACCAGCAAGTTTTAGTTGATAATTATACTTTTTAAACAATTGTGCTAAAATATTAAGTTCTGCTGTAAATATAGAATGAAACAATGGATTATCCAGTTTTTTAACTACTGGATCAGATCTGCTTCGTGGCATTAATTCTTCCTTCATGATAACTTTTTGCCAAGTTTTATACACCTTTTCAAAATTTTAAATGTTGGTTATTAAAACAATTTTAATGAAATAAAATTTTTTATAACATCATTCATATGAAGCTACAATCTTGATAAGAACTTAACCTCAATGTTTTAGTAAAAGAGTATATTTGAAATATTACATATTTACTCTTAAAAGGCGATAAGAAGAAGTACAATTTACACCAGAAAGGATTGTAAACATCGCTTAGAATTTCTTATATTTCCTTATTATTTAACAAAATAATTTTCTCGATTGACGGCCACTTTGAATACCACTTTGCTTCATTGATAATTATTCATAAATGCCAGCAGTGCTGCTTTGATCTTCAACTTAAAAAAAAAATACTTTTATTAAAAATGAAATTATTCGCCAGAAACATATCTTTTCTTTCGTTATCTAATTTTTATAATGTAAGTTGTATTTTGAATGAAAATTCAAATTTTTGAATCAAAATTCGTATGTTATTAAATTTTATAGGTTATATTTACGTAAATTACATCATACGTATTGTTATTATCGTTATCATTACTTCTTTTTACTGTACTATATGTACATATACATATTATGTTTTAGAATTTCAAAATACTTAAGAACAAGAAATGGCTTTTTATATGCATTGATACATCAACAATTAGAAATGTTCTTATGGGTATAGGTTATATTTTTTATTTGTATTACGAAAAATATAAAAAATTTTATGCAAGTCTTTCATTAATTAGTAATTAAAAAATATTATGGTGAAATTAAAAGATTATATAAAATAGAAATAAATATTTTTGATAATACTTAATAAGATTTAAATTTAATTACAATTTTAGTCCATTATGAAATGTTTAATTTAAAAAGTTCAACTTCCTTTTTGATAATATTAAATTCTTTATTTCTCCCTTCATTGTATATACATCATTATTTAGTACAAAAGATTCCACACACATACGCAGACATCCTCGTTACTGTTTGCATCTGCCACAAATTTACATTCATAGTCATTCAAGTTTTGGATATCATCAATTAATAAGCAAGTTCAATTTTCCATATCGTATCTAATTCTTGACTTGAAAGGATAAAAAGTATAAAAATTTAATAATTGAAGGATCTTTTGTTCGATTCTTTAACATCTAGTATATATTTTTGAAAACACTAATCTTTATTTCTTTTGTTTTTGGCATTTTAATATTATTATGTACAATGCAACAAGTTTACGATCCTATCATTATTATCTGTGAGTATTTTCTGGAGCTTTCGTGTAAATATTATATGACTTTCTGAGATACTTGAGGTAACAATACCTTTAGTTTACTATTCTGTGGCTTTCCCGTGGTTTGTAGGCCACAGCTTTTCAAACTTTGACTTCATCTTGAACACAATTCAACTTCACTACTGCAGAATGTGGGTATAGAGATGAGAAGAATTTTTATATATACATTTGTGATTAATTGGCGGATGTGACAAACTAAGTACACTTCCTATTTATTTTAACCTTGTGATACAATTACAAATAGACCCCGTCACATATGCATATGAAACTAAGTCTATAATATGATATATATATATATAAATGTTACTAATATAAATATATTATATAGGGATATAATATCCATCATCCACTTTTTAAACAACAGACTAAATAATCTAGACATGATATTGTCAAATAATTAATTTAAATAAATGTTTATGTATAAAACAAATAGAAGGTTCAGAATTGGATAATAAGATTTTCTGTGAAACAATACATGTTTTCAGAAATAAGGATAGGAAATCGATTTAATGAAAAGCCATTTTTTTTACTATAAGTTCAACTGACTTAGCTGTTGTAATTTTGTTATTGATTGTAAGTTAAATGTTCAACATGATTGGGCGGATGGCAGTAGGCAATGCTCCAAATGATAATCACAGACAGACTGACTTTGGGTATGGAAGTTTTAGTATTGTTGTTAATGTTTTATCACACTTTTCAAAAAAATATTCTAATTGAAATTTTAGGAAATGAATTATTTTTCAATTTGTTTTTCGTTGGACTACCTTGCTCAACTTATCTAGAATTTAAAAAGTATAAATACAATAAGATCTGGATAACGTTCATGTATATTATATAAAACATAAGAGACACAGTTCTTTTTAAATACACATTATTTACTTTTTATTACTCAGTGTTGAAAAGAATCGAACATTATCCGATCGCTTTTATGTATTTCAGAGAAATATGCTTAAACATGATTGGCTAAATATCGGCCAACCGGATTTGATATACGTTGAGCAGTACCTCTTGAAATCCTTATTTCACAATTTCAGGAGAGGATCTTCTATTTCTTAAGGCTCATTTCCATTCATCCTATTTCGCTCATTCTCGCACAGATTTTATGGCTATACAATATTAGAGTTGGACAATTTTTATTCGAATAATAATCAATAAACAAAATACTTAAATAAGATGTTATTCTCAAATATTTATTTATTTTTGACTAATTGTATTATATTTTTGCAAATGAATGCGATCCTTATTTGAATAGCATTTTTTAAAACATCCAGTCGTCACAGAAATTTAATAACTTTCCATTATAATAATCATTTTTTAGACGACACACTATAAAAAACATTGTTATTTATAATACAAAATTATTTATACTCGTTTAATTAATAAATTTTATAAGTTAAATTTTTAAGTGACCAGTTGTTTAATATCAAATTTAATGATGATTTATTTAATTCTTTACTCCATCTCTTTTTATTAATATGATATTAATTTTATTTTAATTCTGTTAGTTTTAATACAATTATACGAAATATTTTTGTAACACAAACAAAATAGACTGTATATTTATTCGAATAAATTTCATCCATCTAAATAGACTTAAAAATAAATAGACCATAATCCTAATTAAAGTTTCCTTAATCAATTACCTACATATTAATAATATATATATAGAATAGTACTAATAACAATGCAGTAATAGACACAATGGTAATAATAATAATGATAGTAATGATAATAATAATTTATTCGAATAATGTCCAACTCCGTATTAAGAGTCAAATTACAATATGTACGTTTGAAACGTGGTACTTAAGCATTTTTACACGTATATTAAGAAATATGAAAATGACAGTCTCTGCGGAAAAGCCAAAAGTATCAATTTGTGACATACATATTTTATATGTTAACCGATGCAAGTATCGCAAATATTGATGTCCAATTTCCATTAAATAAACTGATAATGACTAATATTTAATTATTTGAATAAATAATTATCAAAGTATTGTTTGTAGTGCCAATAAATATTTGTCTATGTAAATAAGTATTTTTATACCATGGAGAATAATATCACTACATTAGCGTTTTTCACGATAGCATAAATATTCATATAAAATTTTTGTATACTTTTCTTCTTTTCATAAAATTTTAACTGTACAAGTTCTAATATTTATTGATTTCAACAATATATTGCAAACTTTAGTAGAAACTTGGGTAATGTCCTTTCTTAATATGTTTCATAAGTAATTTTTTTAAAACATATGTAAATAATAACAGTGTGTAAAATTTATGATATGACGTAAAGAAAAGAAAATAAATATTTGATGATTTAGATTGTCAATTGCAATTGTATTCATTAAAAACATATATAACTCATGAAAGACGTGAATAAAAATTCACTCTATTTGCATTTTATTCACACTTGTTGTTGATTAATTTATAAATTTTAATGCTTAGATATATACAGAAAACGAATTAGTTTCGCAATTAAGTATTCAAATAAATGTGAATTCCAATAAATTTTGTAGATATGGAAAGGTGTAGTATTTTTAAAAATTAAATATAAATTGAATTAAATATTATGTGAAGGATGGATCTTCCGTAGAGACAATTGAATTCCCTGATGAAACGAAGGGTATTGTTTATATAAATAAATGGTATTCTTAGAAGTTAACTGATCAATCAATCAACCAATCAAGCAAGCAAGCAATCAATCAATCGATCAATCAATGAATTAATTACGTATTTACAGACAATACAACATACATCGCATCATCGAAGAGCAGATTAGCTCTTTGAAAGCTCACTCACCGCTCATCGAGCACGACGATCATCTGAACTATAAAACCGAAGGGAATTGAACGGACACCTAGCCGATTCGTGATCAACTCCACAAAATTTTTCTATAACAGATAAATTTTAATTTGTTTATGTTGCAAACGATCACAATTCTTTTCATAAATAATGCAAAAATAATCTACCTTTATTTTAATTAACAAGGAGAGATAGTAAATAATTATGATATAGAATAAAATTTTTAAATGTAGTAGTAAAATATTCTTTAAGCCTGAAAATACAGTTTTTTTAAAAATTGGATTCTGTTTACTTACGCTGGTTTAGAGGCCTTCACGGAGGAACTCTCAGTATTTTTCTTTTTGCTACTTCTGCATTTTCTGACGTAGGCTTCTATTAAGTGGGCAATCTTTTTTGGATTGATTTCTCCTGTTTTATTATGACATATCTACCAAAACAATAAAATGAAAGCTAGGCAAATATTATAAAATTGCTTAAACACTGATAGATGGTGTTCTGATAGATAGTATTTCTTTTCTGACATTTTCTATTATAACTTTTATTTAAAGGAAAAATATATATACACCTACCTTAGGTACTGCTTTCCGCATAATATCCTTGTACTCTTCTTTTGTTACGTGCTTTTTTGTGTAATGTGGTTTCAAAACTAATTTCACTTCTTCAACTACTCGTTCTTGACGATTTAATTTTTTTAGGAACTACAAAATAATTAAACGTAATATCATTAAAAAATATATATGGTAAAAAGGTTATTTAATAACCTTTAGAGAAATTAAGGGCTTATAATATTTAATTATAAAATATTTCAGAGAAATTTATTTTCAAATGTGATGCTCTAAATTGTTTTTCAATGTTTCTCCAATATTTTGACAAATATTTATATTTATTTTTGCTTAAATATTAGAAGTAAAGAGAACTCAAAAGAAAAAAGAAATCCAAACCTTATCCTTGACTTGCATTTCAACTGCAGAACTCGGAAGATCATCCAATATTTGGAGCTGGTTTTCGTCCATTCTAACACCAACTTTCGGATTTGTGGACTTCTTCTTATCTTTTTGAGGTTTTTTGCTTCTACTTGATTTACTGGTTGTTTTTGTGGCCGGTAAAGCACCAAAAAGGGCATCGAAGGCATCCTTTTTTTCGGCGGATTTTGCCGTCTTTGAATTACTAGTTTTCGTAGGTTGAGATCCAACGGGTCCTGCTCCACTTCCTGCTCCAGCAGCAGGTGAATTGTTATAATTCGTAGGACTCGGTGGATCGAAGATTCCATCGCTAAGTGTCGACCCAGGCGAATAAGGGGAAGACATATCCACATTGTCCGCTGTTTCCGTGCCGGCATCGTTTCCATTTTGTCCGTTGGTTTTTGTTTGTCCAGATTTTGAGCTTCTTGAGGATTTGCCTGAATTCGTAAAAACCGAAGGTGCCTGCGAACGATCGCCAGGTCGTTGTTTTTGCTGATTACTCGGTGAAATTCGATTCGACTGTAACAAGTTACGTTGATTACTATTCGAATTTGACGCATTAAATACTCCACTTCTCTGTACTGCTGCAGCTACTGTAGCTAGTACAGGATTCATCACCGCGAAAGGATTACTCTGGTTTTGCACATTTTGTTGGCTCTGCTGTACCTCTAAATTCCCGGTTGAAACTGCAGCGTCCTTATTGTTTTCATTATCGTTAACGTCATCCCTTTGCGGAGAAGCTCTCTTGATCGTAACCATAGAAATGATCTTAGGTTTCTCCAGTTGCTTTTCTTGACTCTGCCTCTCCTGATTTTGCAGATTTTCCTCTTCAAGGATATTACTATCCGCAGAATCGTGTTTCCTCGGTGATCTTCTTCTTTCATCGCCGGAATTCGCCTCTTGACTAACATCGGGTGTTGGCGATCTTGATTTCGTTGGATCAAATGGATCATACGCATCTGGACTAGTTGGTGGTGATGTTGGAGGTTCTGGAGGAGTATTTGGTCCAATTTTTAATCTCAATTCTAGCTCCTCCTGCGCTCTCATTTCTAATTCTTCTTCGACCCTTTCATCCATTTCCTCCTCTTCTTCCTCATCTAAAAGCGGATTCAACATTGACGGTCGCAAGTTACTGCTCTGCTTATTTATTGAGAATTTGATTTGCGGCTCTGGAGGTGTTTTTGGACCCTGAGAAATAAATTGTTCTCGTGGTGGAGAATTTTGAGATGGTTGACATTGATCCGGCATAATTTGTTGAATTTGCTTATCGTCATCGTCACTAAGAACTATCACGTCTCTAGGAGATGGAGTCTGCTCCCGGAATGGAGACTGATCCAGATCAATTACTGCAACTGGCTTCTTTGTAGCGGCTATTTCAGCTGCTTTTGATTTTTTCTTTTTATCCTTCTTAGGCTTTGGAGATTTAGAACGCTTATCCTTCGACTTTTCTTTTTTCGATCGTTTCGGCGGATCAGTTTGAAGTGATTCCCTACGGCGTCGTTTTAAGGGAGGAATTAGAGGAATTGTTTCTGGAAGTTCGGGGACTACTGCTTGATCGTTTTCGTTATCCTTATTAAAACACACACTAACCAAAATATTATCTCCACTGGCGAAAACCTCTTTCGACGGTGGAGGAGTCCTGTTCCTTTTCCCCTTTCTTTTCTTTTCGTCTTTAGCTTTTTTGCTTTCCTTTTTACGTTCTTTCTTTTTCTTCTTAATAGCTTCCTTGTTTGTTAAAATTACAGTTAGATTTTTTGGCGGAACTGACACATTATCTAACATTGGGGACCATTCTCTAGAAGTAATTGGTTCTTGTTGTACATGCTGTGGTGTTTTTGATCTAGATCTCGACCAAGATGGTGTCCATTGTGCACTCCAAGATTCTCTTTCTTCTCTTTCCCTAGAAAACTCTTGTTCCACAATTTTGTCAACTTGTTCCCAATTCCTAGAACAAGATCTTCCTTTTGATCTTGACCTACTTTGTGCTTTTCTCTTTGAATGTTTCCTTTCCCTAGATTTCGACGACTTTCTAGGCGATTTTGAACGAGACTTCTTTCTGTTTCTTGATCGACTTCGAGATTTGTACTTTTTCTTGTCTTTACGCCTATCGCGAGATCTAGATAAAGATCTTCTGGATCTTGATATAGATCTTCTTTGTCTAGATCTTGACAAAGACCTTCTTGATCTAGAGACCGATCTTCTAGATCTTCTTCTTGATAAGGATCTCCGTTTTCGAGAAACAGATCTCGATCGCCGTTTTCGAGAAACAGATCTCGATCTCCTTCTAGAAAGAGATCGTTTCCTTGAAGAAGATCTTCTTCTAGAAGTTGATCTTCTCTTCGGCGATTTACGTCTTCCACGCGAAAGAGATCTCCGTCTGGAAAGAGATTTGGAATAAGATCTACGATCTCTGGACCACGACCTTTGTAATCTAGTCCTGGATCTGCTTCTGGAGCGGAGCTTGGAATATGACCTAGAACGTTTGGATGAACTACAACTCCTAGACCTACTTCTTTGTCTCGATTTTTCTCTAATATCTCTTCCATACTCATCTTTCCTAGGTCTTGAAGGTCTTTCTGCAACTATTTTCCTAACATCATATCTGGGTAATTCCTTCCTTTTTTCTTTTTTCTTCACCACTTCTTTCTTTTTCTTTAGCTTTTCTCTTTCCTTCGATTTTGATCTTTTTTCTTTGTCTCTATAGGACCTCTCTTTCGTACTTTTTGAAAGTTTCTTCCATGCTACTTGATTTTCTGAAGCAATATTTTCTTTATTTTTTTCTGTTTCTTTGCTCTTCTCTTTCTTTTCTTTTTTCTTTTGCTTCTTTTCATCTTCCTTTTCTTTTTCAGCCTTATCGCCTTCTTTCATGGTCTTTTCTTCGACAATTTCACCATCTTCCATTTCTTTCTCCTTTCGTAAACTCAACAAGGTTAACTCATCTTCGAAATTCATAGCTTCGTCCGTCTCCGATATAGCTTCTGTACCTAAGACATTGTAATCCACTGGAGTCCTACAGCTATCTAAATCGTCAGGTTTATCTTTTGTTGGTGTGATTGGTTCTAATCCACTTTCAATAGGGGGTAATAACTGTTCAGAAGAAGATTTTGATTCCTTCAAGGGAAGTTCATCTTTGCAAGGAGTATAAGCTCCATCTGATTCCCATGTGTTCTTATCAACATCTTCATCAATTATATCCTTTTTGCTCGTTTTCTCTTTTTCTATGGGGAATCTTTCTTCCTCTTCTTCCTCCTCCTCCTCTTCTTCGTCGTCATCATCATCGTCATCCTCCTCCTCATCATCATCGTCATCATCTTCTTCTTCTTTATCAATATGTCTTTGTTTTTTATCATCCTTTTCACTCCTATAGTCTTCAGGGTCTTTAACTATTACTACATCGTGTTCTTCTCTAATTCTTGAATCTTCTTTTAAATCTTCATCTTCAACATCGGTTTTTAATGTCTTATGAAGCGAAGTAAACGTTTCACTTTCTTCTTCCGACAGACACTCATTGCTTATTTCATTCTCTACTTTTTTCAGAGACAACTCGGTTACATTTGGTGAAATAGCTACATTTGAATCTTTCTCTATTGCATCATCTTTAGGTGATTCTATTAATTCTTTCTCCTTTTCGTCTTCATCTGCGTCCTTTTCTTTCAAATCCAGAGGATTCGCAGGTGTCAAAAGTTCTTCTGAATCTTCCTGTTTATCTTCTTTCAATTGAACTTCCTCTTCATATTTGTTTTTAGCAATTCTTTTCCGTTCTTCTTCGCGGTCAACAGAAGTCTCTTCTTCTTTTGCAGGCTGCAAAAATAATGTTTATAAAAATAATTACACATGTAAAATATAATATATTGCGTTATAACTACTACTTACCTCAGCTTCTTTTTTCTTTTCATTGTTAGTCTCCTTTTCTTCCTCTTGCAGTCCTAACAATCTATTATTAATCTTCAATTTACTACCAATCTTGAACGTAATCTTTCCCCGGCTATCGTGAGAAATCTTTTTTGGTGGAATTTTACTTAAAGTTTGCCTTTCTTTTCTCAATGCTTCAACATATGGGTCTGATGGTTCTGGAATATCAGCTAGATCACAAGCTTGAACATCGCCAACAATGACATCATCATCATCGGGAATCGAAGGAGGGAGAGGAGGTGGTTCAAGTGGCCCTATTTGTTGAGATAATTGTTGTTCAGTATGCCGTGCTACATCGATCGTTTGAGAGGAATAAATGGAGAAGTTTGGACAATCGGCTTGAGAATCTTCTTCGTCCTCGTCATCATAAGCTGATAAACGAATAGATGTATCCGAGGTGTCTGCCTGTGCCATGTTTTTCACACTGTGTTCTTCTTTCTTCTCTTCCGTAATTTCTTCGTTTTTCTTTGTTTCACTATCGCTATCACTATCTACAGAGAAGGGGTCATACTTATCATTCTTTGGAGTATCTTCTTTTTGGCTATCATCAATAACTAGTTCTTGATCACTATCTTTATCGCTCTTAGAATTTTCTTCAAAGTCTAAAAGTCCTGATGGAGGTTCTGGTGGAGGTAACAGAGCCATTGAACCATTTTGTTGATCTTGAAGTTCTCCATCAGATTTTGTTTCAATATCGCAATAAATATCGCAATCTTCCTCTTGTCTAACAGAGACATTTTCAATATCTTGTGGTTGTTGGTCTATAGTATCGGTTCTCGGAGTGTCTTCTGGTAAATTTGGTGGCATATTATTTTGAGGACGTTCAACAGGAGCTTGTGGTGACCGAGGGCGATTGAACCTCTCAGGAAAAGAATGATGCTCAGAAAATCCTTCAGCAAAATTAAATTGTGGTCTACCTGAAGGCATGAAGCGGAATCTTTCATTTCTAAAGTGTTGAGGATTTCGATTTCTAAATGGAGGATTACCTCCGAACATTGGAGGTCCGCAGTGTTCAAAATTTGGATTATAAAACGCAGGTGGTCCGAAATCTCTTCCAAAATTACCTCCACTTCCTCCATAGCTATGTCTTCCACTCCCACTTAAAGAATCTCTTCCATAGTTTTGCCCACCATGACTATGCCTTGTATTATCCCTGTAACCACCCCTAAAATTGCCTCTGTTTCCTCCTCCACAAGGATTATTATACATTGGAGCCTGCATAATCGATTCTGGATTGATTGTAGACACATCTAACGGAACATCAGATCTAGAAATATCTAGTGGAGCATCAACTCCAGAAACTGTATCTTCTACAACAGATTCTGTCTCTGCGGTTTTAGATAACCCTTTTTCTTCTAATTTTTCTTTCTTCAAGTCATTCAGCTCCTTCTTTTTCTCTATTAAGAGAAGCCCATTAGCTTTCAAAGTCACATTACTATTTTTTGAATGCCAAATCTCTTGGTCGTTCATTATACTACTTAGAAGATCATGTTGAGGTTGTTGTGGAATAACAACGTTTTTTAGACGGAAGTGCCTTCGAGAGGAAATTACAGAATGTCTTTGAACAGTTATAGTGGGACCAATAGTCGCATGATAATCTTCCATATCCGATCTATAAACGAAAATGTTAAAAACTTAGTTAATTTCATTATATTATTCAATAATATTATTTCAATATCCAGATTCATATTCTGTAAACATTGAATTAAAAACTTATATATTTACCCCGGAGGACTATAATCCAAATTAAGACGATCTCCAAAAAGACTAATTCTTGAGATTCCAGAATTATGTCGGGAAATGTTTAATGCGGATCTTTCTGGTATAATTGGTCGATTTTTAACAGTAGGTATTAAAATGGGAATAAATGGCTTACAAATACCCAGAGAATTTGCAAGTCTTCTCTTGCTAGTAGCTAAAGTAGTGGCTACAGTTCTAGCGCGACGTCTATGATTTTTTCTCTATAAAAAAGTAAATATTCTTATTTTTAATTATTTTTTTAAATATCTTTGTCCTCGCCTTTTCTTTGTTCCATTATTTTTACTTTTTTCATAATTTGGATATTATACAATTAACATGACTAAATATTTTGTAGAAAAGATGTTTTATTAAAAAAAAAAATACGCATATACCAGAGAAACAGATTAATTAATTATACACATACTCGTACATATTACTCGTACATATACTTATATATAACTATGACTTTCAGAAAGCAATATTAAAATACCTTTCTTCTTTTTGTTTTTCTTCTTTTTGATCCAACTGCAGCCACTTTGACATATGCTACAATCTCTTCCTCTTCCCCATTTTCATTACGTTCTGTAATTCTAACTTCTTTTAGAAGAGTTCCTCTAGAAACATTTTTAGATCTTCCAGACTTTCTTGAATTATTTCTCGTTCCACTTTTTCGCGAACTACCTCCAGATCGTTGATTATTACTATCTTTTCTTCTAGTTTTATTACCCGAATTTTCGGAATTATTTTTGTCATTGATTCTTCTTCGAGATTTCCTGGAAATACTTTCATCACTGGAGTCGCTGGAACTACTTCTATATTTTCGTGATTTTCCAGAATGTTTATTTGAACAGTTACGATCTCTAGAACCTAAAGAGCTGGAGGCATTGCTTGAAGATCGACTTTGACTTTTATCTCCATAGGATTCCAAACCAGATGAAGTAGAAGGTTGATTTGGATCAAATGTCAATTGACGAGTTAATAGCGTATTATCATCCAGTCTATTTCTTCTGTAAATACGGATTTCGCGTTTATTAAAAATTTAAAAATCTTTGTACTTTAATTTTCATAAAAATTTATTGATGATAAATTTTATTAATGAAACTCAAATTATACATATTTTTTATCTTATCATATACCTTCGAATAGTAGCTCTAACACGTTCTGTATGTCTAGTGCGTGGTATAATCCTTGGATAATAATCTTGTGGTACATTGGTACGAATTCTTCCATAAGTAACACCAAGTCTGCGAGCTTCATCCACTAGATCTATGATTTCCTCCATATCAATTTTCACCTAAGAATAAATAATGTAACATTTTGTTTAATCTTTCAATGGTCATATATTATTGGTAGTAATAATGTTCAATCATTTCAGATAGAATTACTGATACATATATGAATATGAATATAAACAGCTTACAGTTTCTGCATTGGTTTGATTATTCTGAGAACATTCTGGACAAAACCACTCCTCTATAGGTACTTCATCTAATGGAGGCGTCAAGCATTCTAAATGGTAACCACGATCACAACCATCGCAAAGAAGCATACGATCTTCTCTATTACTTTGATGGCATACTTCACAAAATGTAAGATCATCCAATTTCTCTTCTTCGCTGGAAGCAACTTCTACCGGGATGCATCTTATAATCTAGGAGAAAACATAAAACTAGAAATTAATTTTTATTCTTTAAACGATAATTATTATTTTTATTTTCATAATACATACTTGACCACCTAGCTTATCTCGGACATTAATTATCGTGAAAGTTTGTCGATCCACTGGACAAGTATTTATATTTTTACTCCACTCAATTAAGCATTCTAAACAAAAACAATGTTCACAGGAAGAAGGAGTGCCTAATTCCTGTCTTTTAAAAGGAAGTAGACAAATTGGACACTTTTCTACTTGATCATCATTATTATCAGTATCTGTATCTGATACAATTTTTGCAGGTTTTTTAGCTTTTGGTTTTCCAAGAACTTTTCGCCTGACAGGAGACTTTTTTTCTAATTCTGATGAGCTGCTCCAGTCTGATTGCCATTCTGAAATTTCACTACTGTCTCCTAAGAAATAAATTTGATGGATATTATTTATAATATCATGAAATCAATAAATTTAGCTGTATAAAAGAATAAACATTAATAATTAAGACTTTAAACCCTAAGTATCTTTAGACTAACCAAATTCCTTGTATTTACTACTAGTGTTCGAACTGCTGCTCTCATAATTGGACTCATTCTCTGAAACGACTCTCTGAAAATAAATAAATTTTTTTATAATGTATCATATAATTGTGAGATATGGTAATTGAATAATTCATTTAATAAAAATTTATGAAGCATAAAAATTTTCAAGACGGTAAAATGTGTTTTATATTTGATAACTTACATGGTTTTGTGTTCGAATAGGTCTTACTTGGTCATCACTATCTTCATCACTAGTTTCACCTTCACTAATGAATTTCTATAAACATGATATCAAAAGAAATATTCAATTGGATTGAAATATTATGTTTAACAATAATAATTTGTAATTTAATTAAGTGTCAATTTTACATACAGAAGTCTTTTTTCTTCTACGAGATTGCACTATAGATTCATCACTATCTTCACTATCAAGTTTGACAAGTTTTTTCCGCTTGCCAGATTGAGGAGTTTGATTACTGTCACTAGACATTTTAAATTCTTTGTAAAATCATATCCGCCTTGTCACATATCCTATATATAATTCACAACATTAGAAAATATTAATAACATTAAGTAATGCTTTATAATATTCATCATATTAAAAATTGATCATAATATTTAACCTATTTCGGCATGTAATATTTGAAATTTATATTTTTTATATAATTGTATTTTTTTCTATACGTTTCATTGATTCAATATATTACTTTATACCTTCTATTAATTACCTCATACTTTTATTATTCTATATTTATTTTATATTTTTGATAAATTTAAATATTAAGAATATAACAATCTATAAATATAAAAGAACATTTTTAGTATAAACTGAAAAATATGTTAAATTATCAAAATAATATTTATTAAATAAGATTTGAGAATAAATAGACAAAGGTAACTGTTTTAGATTATACTTGTACTATATAACAACAAGATCATAAGATACTATAAAGTTACATGGAAAGAAAGAGTTAACAAAAATAAAAAGCAAGTTAATGAGTACAACCTAATATGAAGATTATTAGAAGATATAAACTTAAGAAGAAAATATAAAGCAAATATTGCAATAATTACAGAAAGAAGAAACATTGGCAACAAACATAGAATGTCCATATAAATACATCTGTTAAAATTTATTATTTTTTAAGTAAGTCATAAATTGAATAAAATTTAGCTAATGTAAATAATATAAATATGGTGCTAAGACTGAAATGAATAAAAATGGGATAAAAAATTAGTTTTATATTTAGATTTAAATGAGATCTTGAGAAAGATCAACGTTATAACTAAATATGTACACATTTAATGCACAATGCCATATTTATTCCAGAGATATTACACATATATTGTATCTTATAGAATAAATTGTAAACCGGTTTTTTGGCTAACAATTAAAATAATATAGCCAGAGGAAATTTCAAAATATTTAATTTACATGCCTATCCAAAACTCGTCGAGGTACTTTGTGAGTCACTGTATATAACCACATTAACACATCACTAAATTCTTTTCATTGGAAAAAAGTTACTCAAATAAAATATTTTTTTCTCTGGCATACTTTGCAAATGATTTTTCCTAATCGATCGTCATTTCGATATGATTACAAAAAAATTTTAATAATAAATTTGCAACATTTTCGATGAAATTGTGCTAAGAATAAGGGTCGAGGATCGAACAATTCGAGGAAGAACCTAAAAAATGTCAATTTACCTTCGAAATTCTGACGATTCCGACTTTGCACTGTATCAAGAGGATCTAATATCGATCATACATCATTAATGATTTAATTATTGGCTGATTCGATGTTGTCTTCGATGCAATTTTACAAATGTTGACAGAGGGTACGCTTAAAGTTGAGAAACTGCCGACATTTTGGCTGCCGACGCCGTTCGCGACGTTGCGCTATTTTCTCACTGTTTGTCTAATTCAACGAGAAACTACATATTTCATAATTATTTACATAAAATAAATTATATTTTGTTTTAAGAGAGATATATATATTTATAATGTCTAGCTAGAAAATTTCTAAAATTTAACAGATTTAAGTTTGTTTAGATCGTTGCTTGATTTTTGGTAAGCATCCGCCGGAAACTACAGAAAAGCAGTAAATTTAACTTTTAGCTTAACTTTGGTTGTCATATATAGTTATGTATATCTTTAGATAATTTTTCAAGATTCACAACTTTTGTTCATTGTTTATTCGTAAAATTATCGTAAAATTATTTGTTTTTGTATTCCTATCTTTATTTATATTTTGATTGCTGAAAATTTTATATTATTATATAGATTACATACTATGATAAACTTTTAATATTATGAATACTATGATGTATTAATTAATTAATGTTACTATTGTTATTATTATATGATTATTTTTATACAATGTAAAAAATTCATTGAATACTATGTTTTGTATATAACGTATCATTGATACTTATTGCTCAAATTGATCGTTCAAACAAAATTGAGCGTAACTTGAGTAGAGAAAGATATTCCTCGTCTAGTATTAAATATTTTATAATTTCAATGCTCTCCGATTATCTTTGCATAATAATTTTTGCAATATTAATTTTCCCGGGCAAATTTTAAATTGTTTTGTAACTCTACCACCCGACTGAGTTACAAGAGCGTTACTGTCTTTTGTAGACGAAAAGTACGCAAAGATGGGTCGTATGCACGCACCAGGGTAAAGTTAATTAAATTTCAGTGTAATTTATTATTACATTCAATAGCTATATACAAAAGTTAATTTTTTCTTGAATACCTTTTAATGTTTTCTGCTACTATAATACAATTTTATAAAGTTCTAGCATAAATAATTGACACAGCAGTGTCTTCTTAACGGCCATGTGATCCTTATTTAAAGTAGTAATAATCACATTCTTTTGAGACAGTTTATCCGTTTTGTTATATGTTAATCATGTTTATGATAGTTTAAAATTTGGAATTGAGAAGCTGTTGTTTTCTGTGTACAATCTTTTCATATCCTCTGTCCTTTTGTATACATAACCTCAAATTGTCCCCTTTAAATACTTTAATATTTTTTAAAGGAATTATTTAATAGTATTTTTCTTGACTGATATTATCTCTGCTTAGATATAGTTGATTTGATAACAGATAATTTTTATTGAAAGCACCAGGTATTTCAATAACAAAAATTAATAATATTACAGAAAGGGTATATCCCAGTCAGCGTTGCCCTATAGACGGAGCGTTCCAACGTGGTTAAAACTGACACCAGAGGATTGTAAAGAATTAATTTACAAACTAGCTAAAAAGGGGCATACTCCGTCTCAAATTGGTAAAGTTTTATTTTATTTGATATAGTTAGTTTATTGAATATTCTAAAATTGACATCTGCACATTAATATATTATATTTGTCATATTTGTCATAATACAAATTATGCCTTTGTTTCTCTTATACCTCATTTATCGACATTTGTATAAATTTAGCGTATTTTAAGCAAATTGATTAAGACTCGATGCTTCGATCGTTGTTTCTTATCAATAATTTGCGATAGTAAAAACGGTGACTTTTGAGATGGTAATGGCATTTTGTCATGCTATTATAGGTACTTACCAACAGCTAAAAGTTAAATTTATTAAATTTTTTCATTTGTTCAAGAATACAGTATTTGTACATGTCACAGTAATGACTAAACAGATAATCAAATCTTGTAGGTGTGATTCTTAGAGATTCTCATGGAGTGGCACAGGTGCGTTTTCGCACTGGAAACAAGATTCTCAGGATCGTCAAAAGTATGGGGCTTGCTCCAGACTTACCGGAGGATCTGTACTATTTAATAAAAAAAGCAGTTGCCATCAGAAAACATTTGGAAAGGAACCGCAAGGATAAAGATAGCAAGTTTAGATTGATTCTTGTGGAGTCTCGAATCCATCGGCTTGCTAGATATTATAAATCAAAGGGGACGCTTCCAGCAAACTGGAAGTACGAGAGCTCAACTGCTAGCGCTCTTGTTGCTTAATTATTTCTACGTATCTCTTAACAAAATAAAAATTTAAATATACATTGCTTGTGTTTTACTAAACGCAATCCGGTGCAAATTCTCTATTCCCATTTATGTATTGGGTTGACAACTAATAAGTGATCGCGGTTTTTGTCATTAGATGGTATTGAAAAAATCCGCGATCACTTAGTTGCTAACCGAATATATTCAGTTTAACGTTTAATATATAGTTAGTTGCATGAAAATGAAAAACAGTATCATCGTGACATAATCATGAAAAACATAAGGTATAATATCATTTATAATAAGTAATGGGACACTAGTCCGTTGGCATACAAAGAGATGTGGTTTACGTTATCTGTTTATTATGTCACTATATACGATAAACGTATGGAGTTTCATTTTACTCGTGCGTTAAGATATTATTAGAAAAAAATTAAGATAATTTAAATAGAACACGAATATATATTAGTATATATACATATTAACGTAGCATCGATGTTTCGTTAGTATTTTGCAGCCTAGCTTAGAGTAGTAACAGAAACAGTAGTTAAAAAACTTGATTTAGTAACATTTAACGATAAATGTAAATGAATATTCAGTTATTTTTACTTGAAGGTAAATATAATTAATTTAAAATGTATAAAAGATATAAATGTACTCGGAGAGTAGTATATGGATATAATGTGAAATAAGATAAGTTGATATTGTGAACTATTGTTCACATTCGAGGTGACTCGAAGCCATCGCTTCTACTGTCCCAATTCAGGCCCATGTAGCACGAAGAGGGGTCCATGAAGAGACTAATACCGCGCATGCGTGGCCTTCGTCCTCGACTTGTCTCGAGGACAGCGCATGCGTTCACCAAGATGGCGGATAGGTTCTCACTCTTCAGTGGGCAAAGCTCTTTCAAAGCTGCGCCATATTAAAAAACTTGGATAAATTTTCTCGGGTTTTTAATCGATCTAAAGATACAATTTACGTTGAAACATTTCTTGTCCGTTTCTTTCATTTTATCGAAGTGAGATAAACAGACTGCGAGCGTGAATCCCGCGGTTTCACGAAGTGAATTATGGGTAATGGAGAAGACGCGAGTGCCTTTGACGTTTACGAACCATATTGAAAGGCATTTGGAAAAGTTTTGTTACCAAAGAAAGGTATGCAGATTAACAAAATGAAAAGATATGTTTTTAAATAGCCTTAACAGATATCTCCGGTTTCATAGCAACTAGATTTTAGATACTAATGTCCATTGTTATATATTATCGTTTGAGTAATTTAAATGCTGCTCACACAAATGGTTTTGCGTTGTTTTTTAAATTAATTGGCAAAGTTAAAATTACACGTGCAATCTTTCATCGTCTTAGAGCTCAAAATTAAGATTAATAATTCGGAAGTCGAACGATTCGCGTAAAAGATACTCTACATTTTTTAGATACTCGTGAACTGTACGAAGGTATATAACATATGGGATTTATTGGTTGACATGTGTGAACGTCTTTATAGTTGGAAGATTTTTTATTCAAAAAGAAAATCTGTCTTTTTATTTTGCTAAAATTAAAAAGATTTGTTTAATCGAATATATGTAATCAAGTACTGTGATTCTAAGTATGAAATATTTCTATCGATGTTACGTTAATATCTTACGAGATTGAAATAATCGAATAGAAAAATGAAGGATAATGAGAAGAATAATGAGAAAGATTATAGAATTAGAACGATAGCTATTATGTATTAAATTATAAATCTTTTAGACGAAAATAATATATACCGAACATTGCTTTAGTAAGATTCTCCATTACTCGGAGATTTTAGACTATTCGATTATTCGACCATTAACAAAAGTGAAAGTCCCTTGCCATTGGAGAGATATTTTCATAATAAAGATTAAAGATTACACGATAATCTATTACCATTGAAACAGATTTTTCAAATATTTCTCATTTAAATATTACGTCGCTTATTAATAACGCTTCTTTGTTACTAATTCTATTTAAATGGTTCTGACACTTCTAGTAAAATGGCGTAGAATTTTGTAATATTTTATCGTTTTTCAAATAACAACGCTCGAAATGTATATTAATTAATATTGTAAGTACGCGACGATATGTTACTTTTGTATTTTAATATTTTTATACATCTGAAAATATTGTTCGGTCTTTAGAAGTATGCGAAGTAAGCAAACACGACAAAAATTGATCTTTATACATAGAACCGAAAATCTGCCGGTGTTTATCGCGAACATATTTAACAATCAGTGTTGCTGTATTTAAAATTTTAACGAATTAACGAATTCGTAATAATAACTGTAGAGAAAGAAGTATTGCTTCGTACGTGTATATATATATATATATATATATATATATATATATATATATATATATCGTTATTAATAGCTGTACTTATAATCACGAGGATTTCTCAGTCACTTATCCGATCATCTATTTTATTCAGTTAATTACATACTCAAGTAATTAGTACAGAAATGCAAATGGCATGTAGATTCAATGTCTGTATCAAGGATTGCCCAAATCTATTTTCGAAATTCTTTGCTTTATAAACATATATAATTGATTATCGATTATTATTGACTCGATTATTCGTTTATTTCACGCGGTACCGTTAACTGCGATAAAACTGAACGATTAGTAAGAAATTACAACGATATCGTAATATTATTAGTAGAGGAAGCGATTAAACTGGAAGAAATGAAAATTTTAAGCAACCAAAGACATGCCTACTTGTCTGTTTTAAATAGAAAAAGGAATAGAAAAGAGAGGAAAAGTGTAATTTTCATACGTATGCGAATTTTATACGATAGATACGACAGGTAGGTATAGGTAGAAGGAGATTTTAACGCCTATATTAATAGGCGATGTCGCGACGCGTACATACCTAATACATACCTATATACATATATAATATTACACTAAAATACGTCTATAATAAAATCTTCGATTTAGGTTTCCTCGTGATAGACACGATTAACGAATATCAATTTCATTTTATAATTACGACGTTCATTTATTCGTATCCTTTAGCTACAGACGTCCGTATTCTCGTTATTACTACAGTCGTGTTTACAGTATAGTTTTCAGATGATTTAATCGATCCACGTTATCGACGAATTTTATCTATCGAATCATTGTCTTATAAAAACGAATCTAGTACGACTATCGTTTAAAACGACATTCGTATTCCCTTCTCAAGCTATCCGAAGCTATCCGAAGCTATCTGAAGCTATCCGAAGCTATCCGAAGCTATCTGAAGCTATCTGAAGCTATCTGAAGCTACGTCAAGCTACGTCAAGCTACCCGGACAGTTTGAAACAATTCTCTGGTAAATTATAACGAGTACTCTATGGTTAAGGGTTATTTTAAATGTACTGTAGGTGTCCGAAAGCTTATAGACTGGTGTACTGCACGTGATATCTACTTAAGCGTATATATGTATATTCGCAGATACTTTCGTATGTACATACGTATATCATAGGTACGTACATGGCATGGCACACACGTATAACGTTTATATGCGCACGTACTTAGGTACGTCCGCGAAACGTGTTAAGGAACACGCATTTCGTATTCGATTCGTGCACGCCTTACGGCACGGCGCGCATTCGTTCCTTTAAGCAGCGTGGAAAAACCGACACCGGCCGATACATTCTAAAAATGCTCAAAACTTCTCTCGCAACTTCTCTCGACACGCAACGATCTAAAGATGTTGCGGCTGCATAGTCGCCGTACGGCCCCGGTCAAGCGTTACGCTCGTTCGCAAATACGATCCGAATTTATAAATACTTTTACCGAATATATTCGTCATGTTCTATATGCCGCGTTCCAGTATGACAGCCACGTAATTGAATATCGTGGCACGAAAATAGGATATGCGCTACGTGGAAATATTTCGTTCATTTTTTTTTTTTTCTTTTTATGCCATATGTAGGTTTCTTTGACTTTCAACCGGTACATGATTTTCGTTTATCTTTTTCGAAATCTTCGAGCATCTGCCGCAAAGACGTAGAATAATAAAGAAACGGAAGAAGCTCGTTTAATCGATTCGTATATCACACTCCGTTCTACGATATATTCGATACCGATGGTACGAACGAAAAGTAGAGAAAAACTGTATTCGTATTTGTTTAAGCGACATCTCTTCTACTACTAGAAAAGAACAAGCATAGTATAATCGATGTTTCGCTGTGAATAATTATCGTATTTGTTATCGTAATTATCGTAATTGCTACCGATAGCAATTTCAGTGCACCGTTCTTTCGTTACTAGTACGATACTCCTTTACGTTACATTCTTACCTTTTATTTATCGATAAGAAAATTATTACGTTCTCCATTGCTATTAAAAATAGAAAGGTTTCAAAAGCTCTTAAAAATTAGACTCGAATAATTTGAATACGCGCAACATCGATTCTCGAATAAATCACGTAAAACGTATTTGGACGCTAGCGACCTACGATCTTTACCAGAGGAACAACTTTCGATATGAATATTCCTTGGCTCGGTGTTCGAATTAACCGAAAGGAACGTGAAAGTAGAAAGAACGCAGGACAATTTTTCTACGATCAAATATTACCGTATAATTTTCTGCTATATAGGTGGTATATAGGCTACGTGGTAGTAGGTACAGCCAAATATGGCAACGTTATGGCGAGAAGTCTTGTTAATCTACATAGAGAATCGACCGAGATTTCATCGCGTACGACAAAGTAGCTGTCCGAAATATCTTTGCAATGCCCGATAGGGTATAACGACCACTTTAAGGAAGACGGGGAAAACGAAAGATTAGATAGCCACGAAAAAAGAAGAAAATACAGTTGCAAAGGAAAACGAGATTAATACGAAATAATTTAATTTCATTAAAAACAGAGGAGAGGAAGAAGAAGAAGAAGGAGAGGAAGATCAAAATATATAGACGATAAACTTTCCAACGATTTATGTCCGAGCGAAGCACCATGGAAAAAGGGTTTCGATTCCGCATAGAATTTCCCTGAAACTCCTGGCTTTCACTTCTCTCCGAAGAATGCGAAGGCTGAGCGCCGCCAGACCCGTACCAACTGCTGCCCCCTTCACCAGCGTGCAATACGTTTAGACAATTTTTCAACATCGCCTCGGACAGAGTCGCTCGTCGCACGTCTCGTCTTCCCCGCTTTTCATCGTTTCGAGAAGGTGAAAGACACGTCGCTTTTGCGAACGCGATTCAAATTCTCTTTCCTCGAAATGTTAATGACTCAGAATGACTAAAGAAACGTACGATTTTTCGCAACACGGTGTTACGCGACAAAGTGTAAGCGTAAGTTGCTCCTTTGATCTTCTTCTTTTTCTTCTTTTTCTTCTTTTTCTTCTTCTTCTTCTTCTTCCTCTTCTTCTTCCGTCTATTCCGAAAGAGAAACGTTTATTTTCGGCATTTGACACCTGTGAATGTTTGTTAATAGAGTTACGTTAAAATAAATATTGGAAATCGAGTATAAACATCGGACACGCTGGAAGAACGTAATTTCAAGGTAAAATGTATAAATGTTTTGATCCAGTGAATTAACGAATCAACGACGAACAAGCAACTATAGACATTTTTAAATGTGTACGTCGTACGTCGTTCGACTTTAATTTTTAATCACCACATGTAAATGTAATTTAGTTTTTTATTATTTTCAAAGTTACGAACTGTTACACCATAAAAACATTAATTATTTAAACGTTAATATGGAATAGCCGAGACAAGCGATTATTACCGTTTTAACTAATCCGTTTCTAACTATATCGAGATAGATAAAATGTGGTGGATCGATCATAATAATCATAATATAATAATCATAATCGGGATGAATATGCAATTCGGATAATAACGTTTATTTAATCGGGTGCAAAGTTACGCGGTCAGCGTACTTGTTACATCGCGTGGAAAGATTGCACGGTGAAAGTATCGGCTGTTTATATTTGCTCTGAAAAAATCGAATTATTGCTCGATAGTCTTTGTTACGTAACGACGATAACTTTCAAAGTTTAAATCTTCGCCGTGATTTCATCGATCATCGATCTTGTACATGGATAATGCGATATTCGCAGCGAGTATTCGTCGAATCGCTGTTCAAATAGCGATATAATAGCGATATAATTTGCCAAATTCTCGCCAATTATACGCAGCAATTATAACAGCATAACAATTTTAAGTATACGTGAAATTGCGCGTAACGCAAAATTTTAAAAAAGAAACGAATGTTTTCGCATAGATTGAGAGAGTCTTTCGGTGAAAAATGGTATCGAGGCGGAAGATTCTATCTCGATCGAGGGACAACCTCGTTGAAGCGCAATACGAGGATCAAGACGAGGAGGATGTGTGGTACAATCTTGATAAACTTTACAAGGTAAAGTAGTAATACACCCCATTGCTAATAATATAAAAGTGATATTCGATAATATTAATAATAATAATAATTAAGGTAAGCTCAGTTACAACCCCACTAGAACCGGTTAAGAAAAATTATCCTCTAACTTTGATCGCTTGTAACGTTGCAGAGGCACTGTATCGGTCTTAAACATTCTCTGATTTATAGACGTAAGAGATAAAACGTTGGACACCGTTTAAGAACAAATCGTTACAATTACACAAGTAATTTTAATTTGACAAATGTTTCTCTCGTACAATTATTTTCTACCAGATGTTCAATTTGCTCGTTCACTCTCTATACAACGTTATATCGAGGAAAAACACGTATACAACGATGCTATGACATCGATGTTTTATTTCAGGATCATATCCAAGAAGTACTGGACAAATGGAACCAAATCGACGACGAAATTTGGGCCAAGGTAATCGTTTTCGAAAGGAACCGCAGGGTAGCAAAAGCGTACGCCAGGGCACCTGTTCTCACGATTAATGGATCTAACGATGGATTCGATGGTTTCAGGTAAACCAACCGTATTACAATCTTTAAATGCTAAAAAAAATTAATTCTAAACAAAATTCCAAGTATCCTCAACGCAGTTAAACAGTTAAACAGTTAACAAAGCAGATAAAAAAAGTCTCGGTAGTAAAGTATATAAAAGAAAAAAAAGAAAAATGTATAGAAGGAAAGTTGCAGAGAAAACAACAAATTATTACGTTTTCTGTTCTTTCTGAAACATAGGATAGGATTGTGCGGTTTCGAAAATCCTATGAGGGATACGAAAACGGAAGAGGCGAAGAAACACATTAACCAAGGTGTAAAGATTAAAATGGACGAGCAAGGGAACATATTAATAAAAAGGTTGTGTAAAAATAACGTTTACATAAAGCCGACCAGTCAGGAAGACAACGCAATTGGAGCAGAAATTGCACGGAATTCTCAAGGAGCGTTAGAACATGAGAAACCGGGGAAAGTAAGCGTTCCACGATATATTTTACTCCGATTCTTCAAACCCACCTTTTTCTTTCATTTCGCTTATACAGATACTATATACATAACAGATTTCATTCCATGCCCTATCGTCGTTCTTTTTACATCTGTTACCAGGTGTTCGATATGAATAAGTTTCAAACGAATCTTTCCCGGGAGACTCGAAGAGCATATCCGGACAGAAGAAGATTAGAAATGCAGTGTCTGAGCGCAATTGTTTTCGTCAAAACCGAACCAGACCTTCTTCAATGTCCCGTTTGGGTCCTCATTGTAAATGTTGTCGGTTTAGACATGTTGAAATCCAAATTACCACCAGGTGTAGTGAATCAACGATTTTACCGATTGTTTCGTTCGACATTTAACGTAAATGTGCGCTCGTACATAACGTACAAATAAATTAGTTCTAGCGTTACAAAGGCCTGTGGATATTAAAAATCGACCTAGGATACCGATTCCCGATGAAGATCCGTATAGTATAGCAGGAGTTTCATCTTCGATTGGAGTTTCCGAGGCGTTCCAGCAGGACCGAGAAGCTCGAGAACAGATCTACGCTCAATCAACGAGTAGTAGACAAAGAAGAGCCGAAAGGCCACCGAAACTACCGCCAAGGGAGAATATTTATAGTCATGATATACCTAAAGTAATTATATGTACACAATTTTTCATTCCACTTCTTAATGTTACTTTAAAAGAATGATATTTAATGATATTCATTTCACTCGTTTCAGCCTGATTATGACGACATAGAAGATGACTATGCTAGAAAACCTGTCATAACGAACGAGGACAAGAGAAATAGAAACGACGACAAAAAGAAATACGGTAAACTTTCGGTTCTTTAACAAATTATCCACGCATTTAAACCATTATTACGAATATTTAGACAAAAATGATAAGAGTTCTTTTCTTTTGAGAAAATAATAATCATACATATGTTCCTTTTTCAACAGACGATCCGTATTACTGCGGATTAAGAGCTCGTGTTCCTAACTTTGTAAAGATGGCGAAAAATAGTAAAGTCTCGACAAGAATGTACGCCAGACCTCCCAATCAAGCAACATATGCTGCTACCGGTTACGCTAGTAGCCAATCCTCTCAAATTTATGGCCATTTACCTGGCAATCGACCGCCAATTATGTATCACGCACGAAGCTTCGAAAGTGGACTTGGTATTATAACATACTTTTGCAAAAATTCCGAAAAATTCCGAAAAATTCCGAAAAATTCCGAAAAATTCTGAAAAATTTAATATATAATAACAATCTAATCCAACGTATTAATCGATATATTAAAAAATAACTAACAAATTCCTTACTTTTCGTTTTCCTTTTTTCGCAGATTCAGATGGTAGAAACGAATCACCGTATAACCATATATATGGAAGGTTTCCTGTACCGACCAGAGGAGTAATTCCTCCTACACCCAGAGCGATGTATATCGGAGAGTGGGACTAAAAATAAAGAAAATTAACAAAAAGCAAGTTAGCATATAAACAAGTGAACAACAAGTTTCAAACGAGGACGAAACAATATCACCAAATGCAGGTATAATAGAACGTAAAACACAGTTAAAAGAACCTTATGCATAAAAATGTATGCATTCGTTAAAAACGGAATAAAATAAAGACTACGCGCAACACATACAAATATAAGTAAATAATTAGCAACAGAAAGGACTAAAACGAGAGTGGAGTAGTTATAAAAAAAAGGAAGAACTGATCTTCCGTTTGTACCTATAAACTGTATATTGTTAATGTACTACTTGAAATACTCAAATTTTTATTGCAATAAAATTGTAGAACAATGCCAACTTTTATTTATACACCTTTGAGCAAGTATAAAGTTTTCTGATTAAAAGTGGTAAAAAACATTTTAATATAAAAAGAGAATATAAAGATATATAAAATTAATACAAAATTTTTGTCCAATCTAATACAATTTGTAGGATATGATAGGAGTTGTATACAACATGTAGAAGCGATTTCTTATGAAGGTGAAAAAAGATTTTTCGTTTAATCGAATAATTAAAAAATCCAATCGTCGTGTCTTTATCAAAGGTTATAACAATAATTGCTTTCATCGGTTAACTCAATCATTTTCTTTTTGCTATTATTCTAAACCCTCATTTTATTTGTTCGGTAATCCATTTATTATACTAATGATCTTTTCTGCAGGAATTTTTGATTTTAATAAATTTATCGTATGATCGGTAACAGACTCTTCGTTTATTTTCAAAATTTTTATAATTTCATCTGCAGAAGAGATTTTTGACACTTCGATCCAATATCCTACAAGATATTTTAGTAATTCTCCCATTGTTTCTTTGGAATCTTCTTCTTCTTCTTTCATTGCTGCAAAAAATAACCATAGTATATCTATAAATATCTATAGTACAGAAAGTCATTCGTATATAACGATATAATTCACCTGTGTTGATGCTAACTATAATTTTTAAAACTGTCGCATCTATATCAACTGTCGAGTCTGCCCTTAGAAATCCTTTCCATCGAAAATCGAGAATCATTTCTGCACATCTATGAACGCAAGAAGCTTTCGTCTCATCTAAAGGATAAAGATTCCACGGATCGATAAAACTTGCTAAAATTCTTCGTAGAATCTCTACTGTTCTGTTTAAATTGTCTTCTTGCAAGATCTCTTGATGAATTTGATGTCCTTTTCGAACAATCGAAAACAACTCCAACCAATCTTCAAGATATTTTAAAGTCGAAGATGAATAAGGTGCTTCGTCTTGAGGAAAAACTTCTTCGAAGGATTCCAACATTCCTACAAGTTTCAAATTTCTCGTTTGCCTTCTATCTCATACAGATGGATTGGATAATTTTTCGTTAAAAATATAATGAAATTTGGCACCTGGCAGAAAACTAGAAGATTCGAATAGCTCATCCAATAATGTTTCCCCAGATGAAAGATCGATCTCTGCCGAAGAACGCAAAAAACTTGTCGTTGCGATCAAAAGTTCCTCTGTAATAATTTAATTTGATCAGTATTAAATTCAAATTCCTATTTGTTTTTAATCTCATTATTACTACTGTTGCAAAGAGTAAGTATTATTGTAGTTACCGTTTGTGGAACTTTTTAAGATAAAAGGAATCACCTCCCTTAAAAAGGTTGAATTTCTTAAATTAACTCTCCATTTTGATTCAGGATTGATTTGAATATTCCAAAGTGCAGAACGTAGAAGACGAAGTATTTGTACTAATGTAGCACTGTCTTCGGAAGAAAGGAGGCGAAGAATTGTTTCAAGAAGCTCCTCTTTCTCTCCCAATGCATCAAGCACTGACGGTTCGCAAGTCATATTGCCAATTATTCCCAAAATTATTTCCTATAAAAATAAGAATACTAAGAAGCTTTTACATATAATATAAAATGCGAAAGGAAACATAGTTTTTTGTTAATCAAAAATTTACTATTATGATCTATGAATCTTTTAAGAGGTTTAAAAATATGTACAAAATAGGTTCAAAGTATTTTAATATATGGAAAGGATAAATAGAAAATAAGATTAAGAAATTCTAACTATTCGATTAGTGAGTAAGTTTATGACTTAACAAAATTTAGATACATTATAAACAAATAGCTTCTATTTATTAGCGTTTCAATTCAGTTATTTCAATTAGAAAATCATTAAGAACCATAAAGGATTCGATATATATAAAAGGAGTATACGGCGTATAGAAATCAAGGACTGCAAGTTCTTATAGTCTAGAAATCATGGTACTCTGGAAATGTTTTCTAAGATTTTTATTGAATAAATAAAATACAGATCTAAGAGATAAAATAATCTTGAAATAAATCGTACCGTAAATCTTGGTTCTTCGGATGAATTCAAAGCAAATTCTGCAATTTTAAGAAAATCATTATCTACAAGAAAGTTAACAACGTCTTTCTCCGCAGTCATATCCCATAATGTGCACAAGTCGTACTCCACTTTCTCGTTCCAGCCATCTTCGAAAACCTTTGCAATATTCAGTTTATTTAAATTACTTTGAACACGCTCATATAACAAATGTTAATATACAAGTATGTATAAGTAGATATGTGTATGTTGTATAGATTAAACGCATAAATAATTTTTATCAAAATGCTTCGATTATACGTAACTTTGAAAGAGCTAAAGACTGTTTGGTGAAACGAATGAATTTACAAAGTTTATTATAATTATTAAGACATAATTTAGCTTATTTATATCGTCAAAATAAACATCTTTAATATAACAGAGATTTAAGTAATACCTTTCTTAAAACATGACTTATTGAAATTTAACAATAAAACATAGGAAATTAATACGAGCTTGAATCAAATGTAACTCGACTTAAGACTATGATACGTACCTTTGATATTGAAAGTAAAATATTGATTATCCATTTGCCGCTATAAAGAGTATCTCCTACAGTATCTCCTTTCAACTTTTCAATTTCGTCTTCTCCGATTTCTCGAGTTTCTAACAGTACGTTTGGTTCCACTTTGTCAGTTTCAGGTTCCTGAACCTCGCTCATTCTTCCTACTCGCTAAACCACTATTCTTTCTACAGTATTTTTTTACGAATTATTATCGATTTTACAGATAGTTACATTAAGTTGATAATAATTTGAACAAAGATATACTTAGAGAAATAATAATTTATCACAAATTATTCACTTTCTGGTACGAACTTGGCACAGCTGATTGATGTAAATGGAGATAACCTAACCTTTTTCGACACTTGTTGTTGCTTGAGCTTATTTATTTAAACGAATTTTACTAATGTTTAGTCCTGCGATATTTTTCGTGTCATTCACATCGCAGCCACCAGCGTAAATTCTAAATTGTGAATTCAAAATCATATCGATAACTCAGGATCGAGTTCGATATCCACCAGTCACTGAAAACATGATATTCCAAGTGAAATATCGTACGAACCTTAAGGTAAACACAACATTAGTGCGGATTTCTATTGAAATCTTACATGCATTTAGCTGCGAATTATAAAAAAGGATACATATATTTTTTTATCTTATTGCATCGCAAATTAAAATTAAAAGAATTAAAAACTAAAAATTGCAAATTATATATCCATCTATAATGTATTATATCTGTTCTTTTTCCACGGGGAAGATGAATTAAAATATTTAAAAGCTTGATATATAATATTTATTTTCTTAATGATTCACATACTACAAATTACAAAAGAATTACAAACTTAATTATAGCTGTAAAAGAAAAGACGCGAAGAAACATAAATAATATATTTCAACTCCGTTTCCAGTTCTATTTTCTTATCTCTTCGCGTATCAACGTAGCTAGCGTTGAAAGCGCCTGAAAAGAAAGAAACGACGTAATATAATTTTCACATAAGAATATGTGAAATATATAAACGAATTAGTAGAAACGTACATATACTAGACGTTAGAAGAACATTGATGCGATACTATAAATTATTAGGTGAATTAAATACAAAACGGAAATCAAAGAAAACAAGAACCTTATCGATTTCTTGCGGTGTCGCGTAACTGTAGCATAGTCTGAGATGCTGTTCAGGTTTCGAGCGGTCGTGGTTAAACGCATGACCGGGAATAAGAAAAATCCCTTGGGAAATACACTTTGTCCTTGCCAATTCCATTACATCTTTCGTTTTATTCACTTTTAGCCAAACGAACATCCCACCCTTTGGAACGTTCCATTCTGCCAATCCTAAAGTATAAAAGATGCTTTTGTTTCGAGATAAAGAAAACGGTACTAAGTTAAAAATTTTCGATTTTTAAAAAACGAAACCTTGCTGTAATTTGATATTATTATATACCGGTAAGATGTTTTTCCATCAAGGACAGCATAATGTCTCGTCTTTCGTGATAAAATTTCTGAATGTCGTTAAAATGTTGCCGTATCTTCTCCAGATCCCATACGTTTAGTAATTTGAACAGCAAAACCTGTAAAAATAATAATCATCGACGAAGGGAAATACTTTGATTTCCGTATGAAATATTTGTAATGTACGTAAGATTGTAAAAATTACTTGCGATAAAGAGGAAGCGTGAATATTCGTTGCTTCCATGTGTGTAGTTAATTTTTTAATGACTTCTTTATGCGCTGTAACAACGCCTAATCTAAGTCCGGCGCTTAGAATTTTGCTGAAAGAATCCAAACGTATTACACGTCCCTTGGTATCCAATTCGAGGAAGGTGGTAGGTTTCTTATCGACGAAATGGATAAAACAATAGGGATCGTCCTCGATGATTAAAAAGTTGTATGTATCAGCTAATTCATAAACTTCCCTTCTTCGCGATTCTGTCAAAACTGTTCCCGTTGGATTGGCTCCTGTAGGATTCGTGTAAAGGACCTACGAAACAAGTTCATCCTTCTTTATATCCGAATATGGTAATACGTAGTAATATACGATCGATTACGTAAAAAATCTTCTCTGCAACTCACTTTTGGCATTGGTTTACCACTGTCTCGTCTTTCTTCGCAAATGTTTCTTATATTTACCGGAATTATACCATCCCGATCTTGCGAAATTTCGATGAATTCTGGCATTAAAGGCGCGAGCTGAAGAAAAGATGAAGAACGTTGAAGAGTTCGATAAAATAAAATCTATTAAAACAGCTTGAGAATATCGAGGTATTTAGTCTTAGTTAGAGGGAGATCGAAATCATAAAAAAAAAAAAAAAAAAATAGTAAACGAATGTGTAGGTTTACCGCATTTAGAATTCCGTCGTAAGTCGGTGCTTGAACCATCACAGGATCGCCTGTTTCTAAAGTCATCTCGAAAATTTTGCTACACCCGTCCATCGATCCAGACGTGAAAAGTACGTCCCAGTCTTTGTATATCGGCTTGTGCCAATATTCTTGAAATTCTCGCATCTTTTTTAACAATGGTAAGTATCTTAAATCGAAAAATAAAAGAATAAAGAATGATGGAAGAAGTATACGATACTATTTATATATATATATAATATTATCGCATACTATACAGCATACTATACAGCATACTATGCAGCATACTATACAGCATACTATACAGCATACTATACAGCATACTATACAGCATACTATACAGCATAGTATACAGCATACATCAGCACTAGATGCACAACGATTAGTAAGCAAGAGAGAATAAGAATGCAACGACATCGTTATAATAGGTTATGGGCCTAAAGTACGAACGAAAGATTATTCTTATTGTACAGATTGTATTATCGTGTCTGCGAAATCATGGTACAGATAGTCGGATGATGATCGTAGGTGCAAAACCAAGTGGGCGGAAAAAAGGAGAACATTTTTTCGTTTTCGAGAAAATCGAGTCTGAAAATGCATCAAGTAGCCGTTGATAGAGTAAAGTATATTTTATTCTTGTTTCTTATTTTATAAATTACCCTTGGGAAGGACCATATTGAAGAGACCAGGACAACTCTTCTCCGACGAGTTTTACTTTTGTTCCACCCTTGTACGTTACGGAGATATCCACGAAAGGAAATGTCTTTGTATTCGGCATTCCATTAGCTAGACTTATCGCATCTTTCGCTTCTATAAATCTCATCGCTGTGTTATGCAGAAATGTTATTTACATATGAATTATCTTTAGAAATTATTGTTTCCAAGAGATACAGGATAGACAGAGTTTTACGAATTGTCTAATAAAATATCTGATATCGCGGACAATGTTATTATAACAGCGATAATAAAAACAATATTAATAAGAAATGTGATATAGGAAGAAATTAAGAGTTCTTACCCAATTCACGAAGGATACTAGACTTTCGCCTTCTCGTGACATTCGTTAGAAACGTTGAAAAATCCATTATGGATTACGAACCTCTGGTTAATGTTTAATATTTGATCTTTGTTTCGGTTAATTTTTGTCAAAACGATAGCGTCCAAGCGAGTCGAATAACTCCGGCTTTACCCAATTCGATCGAGCCAAATAAATTCGGTAAATCGATAATTTCTAAATATTTTAAATTTATTATGAAATACCGGATCGATCGATACGAAGCGAGCGTGTCGAAAGTGATGGAGAGACTGGACTTCAGAACAACTATGGTTTTAACAAAACTCAGCCTGTTATTCGTGTCGTGGGTTATCATCAGCCTACATTGTTGATACGTTACGATCGAAGCGTTACAAATCAAACCATTGTAATCGATGAAAATTTCCCTCGACCAGATATAAAGCAATTATGGAATGGAAAAATATTTCACAAGAAAATAAATTAATTAATTATAGAAATGAAAAGATAAACGTATCGCGTAACGTAATGCTCTCGTAACTCTTTTAAGTTTGTTCTTGCACTGATCGTAAACAGCGATATCATCGTGGCGTTGGTAAATAGGAAGATAAGATGCGCGTAAAAAGAACAAAAATCATGGAGGATATTACTTCAACGTCTTATGTTCAACATGTATATTTTATTTCGTATCTGAAAAAATAGAGACACGGTAAAGAAAATGAGTATTCTACTATTATTCATCCATTGCAAAAAAGGTTGTCGAGTAAGGATCGGAGAGATTATCGTTATAAACAGCGTAAGTCGAGTACATTCTCATTGTAAAATGTTTCTTGTAAGTTTGCAGGGATTCGGATGTAGAAAGAATTACTTTCATCGTTATTATCGTTACTCGCTCGTATCTCGATAACCATGCTGAAAAATCGAAATGTTACAACGAAGAAGATTTACATCGAGTAAAAATCATAAAGGCATGGGTTTTCGACGTAATTATACGATTCTCGTACTTTTCTTACGGTATTCTTTCTTTCTTCGCCACGTCGTACGTCAGCGAGTAACGAAGAAAATTCACAAAAAGATATCTTTCGCGGAGACTGCCTGATCATTTCGATAATGGGAAAGAAAAATTTGTAAATTTAACGGGAAGGCATGACGAAAGAAAGCGATAGTAGGAAACGGTGAAAGTTTTATTGTTCGTACACATCAGGAAGGATCTTTCTTTAAAACGTTACGAAAGACGATAGAACTTTTTTTTTTTCCCCCTCTCGTGATCATGATTTTCATCATAATCATAATCACCCTGTTTCCTCTTTCCTCGCTTGTTATCCTCCCTTCTTATACTCGTTAGCATTCGACACCTTCCCTTCCCTCGTTTTCTCTTCTAGTTTTTACAATTTCTCTATTGCTTTTATTTCTCATTTACTCTTTCGTCGCGTGATCGTGAAACGCTATATCGTTATAATCGTTTTCTGCTTCTTTTTTTCTTTTCATCTTTTTTCTGCTCTTCTTGGCTAGACGTTAATTCATTTTTTCTTCTTCTTACCTTAATTACAGCATTCTTTCCTCGTTATAATCAGACCGACAAGGATAATCACAATTACGATTACGATTGTCATCACTATAACTATTTATCGAATCAAATCGTTAATTATTAATTACGTTACCCCTTTTGATTCATCGAGATTATCCTTTGCGCGACAGTACTATCTAAATGATAATGGAAGAAGACCCGGCGGAAAGGCACCAACACAAGTTTCGCGTTGTAACGTAATTATGTAAACACGTAGTCGGGTTCGCGTTTATATCGTTCCTTTATCGTCGAAAATTTTCGACAAAACTTACGAATAAGAACAACATCGATCGTTAGTATCAAACTGCTAATACATAATATAGTACAAAACGATAAAGTAACGCCAACAATATGAACAACGACGAAATAAACAAACAGTCGAACGATACTTGACACGACAAAATCAAGCAGCTTGACGAACAACGATAAAATAACGATTCTCGAAAAAAAAAAAAAGAAAGAAGAAAGCGAAACATAAAATGTCGTATTTGCATCGTATTTGCATCGTATTTGCAAAGATAAAAGATTATAAACGCGTCCCGATCGATGGAAAAATTTACAACATTGTTGATACTTGGCTCTGGTTTTTCTAGTTTTCTAGACACGATTGCGTGCATTCCGTGCATTCCATGCATTCATACGCGCTCATACTCGTCACGAGTCACATACGCACATACATACACGAAGGATTTCTGCTTCTGAATTGGCAGTCGTCAAAGCGTCGTTATAATTAATCGATTAAGCACGATCAAGTATGAGAAAAGAAGGCATTAAAAACGAACGAAAGTTGGAAAGAAGTTTTGAAAGTGCCCGGGCACTTTTAATTTCAATCGAAACGAACGGGGCTCGTTTGGCGGCACGATTTTTCGTTTTTGATTAGCACGAAATAACAAAACCATATAGATTAATTCGAGTTAGACGATTATTTGCTTCGTAACAATTTTATTTCCGTAGAACGCAAAACCATAACGAGAGTAACGTAATTATTCGATTTAAAGGAAAAGATATATCGATCGTCGTTTCCCCTTCAACCTTTCGATTAATCTAACTCTTATACTTTTATTTTTAATTGCGCATATCGCACGTACATATCTATCATATAGACAAGTATTAAAAAATAAAACAAAAAAAAAAAAAAATGATCGACGAGAAGTACTTTTCACGTTTTTTTCCACGCACAACTATTTTTAGTCAACAACGTCTTTTTAAAAGTTTTGATTTTTTCTCTCTAACGCGATACAAACATGATTCTTCGCTCTCCTTCTTTTTCTTTTCTCTCTATTTCTTTTTCTTCAATACGAAAAGAACGAATTCCAGTTCTTTCCTTCGTTTTTTTTCTTCCGTTTGTTATTTACAATATATATCTATAGTACGCTACGCATTCCCCTCTTTTTACAACAGTTCGTTTAACGATTAATTAGTCTGTTAGTATTTGCTTCTGTTTCTTTATTCGTACGTTAAGCTTAAACGTTACTATACAAGTGCCTCTTGGTATTCTCCTTTATTTTTTATTTCATATCTTGATCGATAACTCGTTAACTCTGTTCTTCGCTTTTTCTCTTTCTTCCGTAAAACCTGGATCTTTGTTCGTTTTTGTCTTAAACAAAAACTACATGTACCCCTTCCTTCTACTTACTCGCTTCGATAAAGTTTCGATATTTATATATTTTCCTATTATTTTCTACACCTAATTACATTTTCTCAGACTCGTCCGTATTCCTCTTTGTCCGTGACTGTTTACAATTCTCGTACTCTTCTTCGTATTACGATCTTGCTGCCTCTTACAGCCTAACGTTTTCCCAAATTTTCCATTTTTTTTTTTTTTTTTTCTCCCAAACATCGTCCGTTCGTGTTCTTCCTTGGCCTACTTCTATACGTCCATTCCCTTCGAGTCTTATATTCTTCCTAGATATTTCGTCGTATAACGATACACCGTTTTCTCTATCTGTTTAAATAACCCGTTTTCTAGTTCCATTCAACCGATTCCAACGAAGAATTCCAACTCGAACGAAGTCACTCGATCGGAAGTCACTGTCCGTTCTTCGTTTTCTTCATCCTCTATTTCCCACCGAAGGGATTACCTTTGTGCGATTACTGAGATTACTGACCCCGTTCGTGCAAAACGTTCTGGCGAATCTTTAGAGAACTAAAAGAGAGTTTCTTGCGACCAGGCCGGTGGACTGGTTGGTAACGGCGCCGGCGGTGGTCTATGCCTGAGCTCGATGGCTGGAGAACACGGTGGAGAACCGGGGCTACTTTGGCTGCTGGTGCTCGTAGAGACGGCCTGAGACCTGTTGATATATTCGTAACGACAGCTTTTCCCAAAGTCATTCCATGTAAATAAGTTTGAAGTAAACACGACAGTCGGAAGCTGATGAGAAAAAAGCGATGGAAAATGGATAAATAATTTCAGATTTGCGAAAGACGACGATATAAAAGGTATATCTTGTATTTATAAATAACGATATGGAAGCGGTAGTGGAAAGGATGAAATAACGGCAAAAGTTTCGAAGAATAATAACGTCAACGGGCTGTTCTCAAGCAGTTTGTCGTTTTATCGTGGAAAAATTGATTTTCAACGTTAACGCGCACGGAATTTCCTCGATTCCGCGTAACCATGCGATCAAATAGGTAGAACTGACCCAATTGTAACCGTAACCTTAACCGTAACCGTAACCGTAACCGTAACCGTAACCGTAATCGTAACCGTAACCGTAACCGTAACCGTAACCGTAACCTTAACCGTAACCATATTCGTCTTGGTATATAGTATTAAAATTTGTTAATTTTAGTTTGATTCAGTTAAGAGGGCAGTGGTAAAGATGCAGAGTCACCGACACTTAGAAGCAACGAAGGAACGATCGTTCGACTAGGTATACCTAGTAGTTTCAACAGCTGCGCTAATACTACGACAAGCTTGACAAGGTTTGCCTTCAGGCCGCCGTCTAGGGACACATCCAGAGCAACCGTCCCATTTCTCGACCGTTTTCTTCTTTTTCGAGGGTACCCGAAGAAACCGTCGACAACTTGGCCCGGGTGCTTCGGAGTCGGTCGAGAACCCAGATACTTCATCCTCCGTGTCGAGACACTCTTCTTGCTCGTCGTCTCTTAGGAAGACCGAGTCGGAACCAAGCGACCTCGAATTATTCAAGCTACGAACGTACAAATGGAAGAAGCGTTAAGATTCGGATCGATTACAAAATGGAATGGAGAGCGTAATCGATTTAAAATAAGTCTGCGCCGATACCTTTTGCAGCCACTGTACAGCCAACAAAATGCGAGAGTACCTCGTGCGTTACGTACAACGAATCGCGCGTGTAAAAATATTTTCGTAAACAAAAAGCCGGAAAAAGCGTGGCAAAATATTATTCGTTTAACCGACGCGTTACAACGATATTTTCAAATTATTTATACAAGTTTCTACGTTAACAACCTTGAGTCTGGTTCCGGAGGATCGACGCTGCCCATGGAAGCCAACGGTGCTCTTTTGCCGCTAGTCGCCGTGATCATCGCCTCGTTCGCGTAAAGACCTGCTTCGCTTGTGCACGGGGAAAGCTCCGGCGTCGGTTGAATTACCTACAAATAAATAATCAAACGACTTACGACAACGAACCACGTACTTGCTCGTTCCTTTCGAATTCTAATAACGCGTTATCGCGTCCAGATTTTATCGTATCGTGTATTCGTCTACTCTATACGTTATTATCATAATCGAAGAAGACAGCGTGAAAGACAACGCTTATAAGATCGATTCGAATTTTCGCACGACGTAATGATCTCACGCCGCGAATCAACGTGGAAATCTTGCGTCAGCTAACGAAACGTTAAGATTCGAACGAACGTTTGTTACTGCGACTAGCGATATTACCTGAATATCGATGGGATAATAGAGATCCCAGGGTTCATCGTGGGCAGCGTATTTCGTGGAAAGCGTAGGGTGAAGCGGCATACATGGTACCGTCATCGCGGACCCCCTTCTCTCGAGGTAACTACTCCCGGTGCTGCTACACGTCGCCGAACTGCATCTTCTTTGTTCGTCGGGAAGCGGCAAATTCGGCTGCTTCGTTGGTGGTGTCAACAGAGCCTCGTAGCCACCGCCAACCGACGCAAAACGCGGGCCGATTTTTGGCAAATGAGATTGCGACACCTTTAACCGTAATACGTCGTCGTCGTATTATCAACGTTCTTTCTTTCGCGAAATTCTACGATATATTCGAAATCTTCTATCTGGAGAATAAATCGCCAAAATATCCCGTGACTTGAGAAATTTTGTATCTTAAAAATCGGACATATGTAGATTATATCGAATTATATCGTTTTTTAGATTATATCGAAATATATTCTCGCGACCAGAAGCAAAGTATAATAGACTCGCTGGCATAAAAAACGATCTATCTATCTTCTGACTTATCGTGGAATGCAAAAAATATCGATTCGATATAATTAAAAAGTATAATTACACCTATAATTCAGCGTAATCTCGGATTATACGGAATTACGGCGAGCTTATAATCGTTACGATTACAAATATCGATAAAGATCGGTTTAATTCGACGAACGAGTAGACCGACCTCGACGCAAAGAGATCTTCTAGGGCCGTGATCCGGTCTAGGTGGTAATCTGGAAATGGCTTCGAGAGCGGCTGCGAGGGCTCTTTCTTCGGCTTCTGCTTCGGCTACCGCTGCGGCTGCAGCTGCGGTCAGTCTTGGATCCTCCAACTGCTTGCTCGATTTACACCTATCCCACATACCCTCCTTTTACCCTTCTTCTCTCATTTACACCCTTTCTGTCTATATAGAAAACAACTTTGCTCGCGTACTTTCATCCTCTACCTCGAGAAGCAAAAATCATATTCGATCCCGAATCATGTTTGATCCCCATCGGAACACGGCGTTTCTTTTCTTCGAAATTGCTAGAAATATTTTTAGAAACGTTCGATCAAAAAATCCGACGTTAAAACGCGTTAAAACGCGTCGAAAGCGTGGCGAACCGACTTGCCTGAAAATCGGGCTAAACGTTTTCGAAAATGTTGCGACCTATTCTCTGTGTGCGTGCGTGTGCGCGCGCGTTTGTGTGTGTGTGTGTGTATATATATATATATATTGGAAAGCGCAACACCGATCGAGCTTCGTAGATGTTTAAACATCTGTAAAAGCTGATAAAAGGAGATTCCGTCGAAACACGCGAACGGCAATTTTCACAAATTTATACGATATTCCGTGCTGAAACTCGAACAACTTGCCCCGAGTGAGTTCGAACTGTAAAATTAGTCTTGGTATAATATAATAACGCGGTAAAAAAGGGAAGATGGGTAACAGCGGAGAGAAAAAGAACTCACCTGCTTTTATAAACAAGCAGAAGGATCATAAGACCGAAAAAACCACCGAGAGTCGCTGCGATTCTGACCCCGGTCATAACGTCGTAAGTTTTGTAAAATTCGATTTTCAGTTGCTCCCGCTCGCTGAGGGTCGACGTCGCTTCCGGCAGGAACGTCGTCGAGTCCATCCTTCTCGTCGTCGCGTTGCTCGCGTTCACGTTGCTGCCTACCACACTCCCCATATCTGCACACACACGTACAACTCTCGATTCTTATTAAATATTTTCTTTGCTCGTCGAGGCCTCCGTCGCGTGATTCTTCGATTTCGTACGTTCGATTTGCGCGTTTATACGTAGAATAGCCTACGAATTTAAGAGCGCGATCGATCAACGATACACGCCCGACAGCAATCCGACAATTCGAAGTTGAACGTTCTCCAAGAATTTTCTTCCCAACGAATATTAGCCGACCTTTTCCTCTACGTTACTTTTATATTTAACCAAACGGATGTACACCGTGCGGAATCAATACCTTCTTTTATCGCGGCGTAGAAAGCTTTCGCAAATTGACCCGAAACGATTAATTCGGTTTTTTAATTTACATAGATTTTCGGTGCTCGAACACTGAATTTCTACCACGTCGTCGTCTTATTCAAAAATGTACTTTCTTTCTGTCTTAAGAACGCTTAATTGCGAATTATCAAATTCTTATCGAGTCTATTGTACAGGGAATAATTTGGCAAAAGATTTATCTTCAAACGAAAATGATTAAATCGTAAAAGACTCGATCGTAAACGTACGAACGGAGAGAAAAATTATACAAGCATAGCGAAATTATCTACGTTACGAACAGAATCCTTTCGTCGATTACGTCGTTTGTCACGAAAATACATAAAACTAAGACGCGTCTTGCCGTAAAGTCGGATTTGTGCGGTGAAAAGGAAAAAAAGTACCGCGACCCTTTGACACAGTTCTCCGCGTACGAATGGTTGCGCGAACATAGTTGTACGAGATGTATGGACATGCTCGCTCGAAAATAAATCCCGATAAAAAGAGCGGATCGACGGTAAGTTTCGGAACGTTTCTTGCTACGTTTTTGCCCAACGAAAGTCGCATCGTTCCGCAGAATATTTTTAGAAATATCTGCCGTATATCGTTCGAATCGAGTTGCACGCGTCCGGTAGAAAACTGCAAATCGCGTAGAAAGCGTGCCACTCTGGATAGCACGCGATCAACTTTGATCATCGACCGATATTTCGAAAAGCTATTTTTCTTTTCACCGTCGAATTATCGGCGATCTATGCTTTTGACTGGATCTAACGTGTTTCTTCCACTTTCCGCTACTTTCTTTTTTCTAGGCATAAAGCAACATCGAAACGATAAATTCAACAAAAACGCACTTTCGTCTTTTTCCTTCGATCTCTTCGTCTATATTGCGAATTACAGATATTCCCCTTCTTTCGCTATTAAATGTACGGCAGATGAGACGCCAAAGATACGAGTCAACGACAGCCGATTCGAACATAATTTTTCGTTATTAATCAAATATCTACGATACGTAGACAGTTTTTTTTTTTTTTTTTGGTAAAAGACATTTTTTGCAGGAGAGAATTAATAAAACGGTTATAAAACGGTGAAGAACCATCGAGTTCGACGGCATTGCTTGTAACAACGATGGAAAATAAATTTTCTATCAACTGGACGTGACTGGTTGTCGAATCGAAGCAAAAGCATCGTGACCATGTGGTACCGGTTGGAAAAAGTCGCGGCTATCGAATTCCAGTGATAATCGATAACGCGGAACTTTCGAGGGGTGTCGGTATAGAGTGGCACTCGATCGAGAGCCGCTACCTCGAGAACAGAGAACAAAGAACGGAGAACGCTTTGACAACGAGGATAAAGCGAGAACGACGAAACGAGAATGGCGAAACGACGCTAGAAAACGGAGAACGCGACATCTTTTTTAGCAGGTTTTGTATCCTACGAAAGTTTTCGGTCGTGAAATCGCGTTAATCGCTTTATAATCGATTCCCTTCGTTACGAATAACGATAAGAACGTTTAAAAATGACGGCCACGTTCGCGGATTCTTACATCGTTTCTAAACGCAACGAAAATACGAATTCTTCTATTGCTTTATCGTTCGAATAGGATGCGTATGGAAAGCGCGTGTTGGAAATACGAATAGAAAATTTCGCGGTAGAGTATCGCTGTAAAAGCGGCGAGTGGTCCGACTCGGCTCAGCCATACCAGCGTTCTACTCGAACCACGCGCCAAGGTTCTGGATATTGATTTCGAGCTGAGAGAATCGATGGAGCCTGTCTTACGGCGTCTCGATAAGTCCTGTCACTGATAACGTTTCGCCGTTCCACGCCGAGACCTATACGCGAGAGGCCGATTTCCAAAACGACTCTACAGACACGCACAGACATCGGTGTACAAAACACGCACACGCTGGGCTATATAAACGTGCGAAAACAAAGATGAAACATCTGGTAAAGATTTAATCCAGAAATAACTCGATAACGTGGAATCGTTCAAGAACAATTTGTTATTTATTCCCATCCATAATTCATCGCGTTCTTTCAGCTATTATTACGATCGTCCGATACGAGAATGTTTGTTTTGATAAAAAATTGTACGCCAACCCACGTTCTCCGATCGGTCGTCACAGGACCGAATAATTACTTGCACAAGGGGAGAAAAGGAGCAGCAAACCGAACCGTTCGATAACGAAAGAGAAAAGAATCCGACCAAGTTTGCACAGTTTACGGATAGGAGAAATACGGCCGGTCGAAACAGAGAAAAGAAACGAAACGAAACGAAACGAAACGAGTAGACGCGTTCTTTGCACGTTCAACGAAACGGAATTAGCGGTGAACTCGGCCGAAATTCCGGCGTTTCGCTCAGGAAGCATCGAATAAGCGGGTTAATAGGTCGATTTAAGCGAACGAGGACGACAACCTGTGGCTGGTGTGCGGTAACCCTCGAGGATCCTACCTTACGAAATCCACCGACAGCTTTAAAGCTATTTACCGTTGGCATCGATAACAACCAAGTCTCTTCGAAACGATCGTCGTACGAATTTTACTACGATAGAAGAAAGAATCGAGTCTCCGCTAAGCGTCGATCGTCCAAATTAAACTCGTTCGTAGTAGCGATTCGCTATTCGATTCTCGTGCTTCGAAGAAAAGATAGAAAATTGATCGAACTAGGCTTCATTTTGAAATTAATAAGTCGCTTAACGTTATTACTTCGAGGTAATTACTTTCGTCTCTTTACGGAATATATTACTAAAAAATTAATGAAAACACCCGTCGAAACGAAATCTTTAAATCGCTCTACCTTCCATCGGAAACTTGTCTTTTGTCGTGACAAATGAATCGCGAGCAACTAAAGAGGGAAACTAGACTGCAACTTCGGCAGCGACGAAGAATTCGTTCAGTCCCTTTTCGTCGTGTTCTTCCGTTCCTTTGAAGAGAAACTCCGACTCCAACTCGAACTCGTCTCGTTAAACGTACAACGCGGGTATCTTTCATCGCGAGATCGATGCCTGTTATTTTCACCCGAACTTTTGTCGTTACGCAACGCAAAGGGCCTGTAAAATTATACGACTGCGTGTAAAGCGCAAGTACCTGCACGTTCGTTGGCTCAACGACTTAACGAGAGTGCCTGCATTACTTGCACTTGGACTCGCATTACCACGCATTATGACGCTGCTACGTCGTTTGCTTTCTTTCCGACATTACGCGATTTAAACATAAACTAACGGGAAATTCGCGAGACATTTCGTCCGATTCGAATAAATTAAAAGTTCCGTGCTTTCGATCGTTCGATAATTTTGACAAAATTCTGAAAAAAAAAAAAGAGGAGAATCGAGCGATAAAAAGTTGAAAGTAATCGAACGGGCTTTCGCTATTTTTCGCGTTTTCGTGTTAGTACGTCAAGACGAATTCAATCGACGCGGAATGTAACATTTATCGATACGCGAAACAAGCAACGCGTATACGAGCACGCGTTATTTCCGTGCACGTTTCAACTGCACGTCGCTTTTTCAAGCACAGTATTTTACCGTTTGGCGGAAAGTAGCACAAATCGTAGTTATCGAATTGGCTGGATTTCACGCGGTATAAATACTCTTATCTTAATCGCTGTCATATTGTACTTCCAACGACCGAACAACCTACTCTATAGTTACGTTGAAAAGTAGCGTAGAAGAAAAATCGTCAAACTGCATTCGGAAAGATCGATGCTTTGCGTTTCTGTAAAAAAAAAAAGCATCTCTTTACTTCGAATATTTGTCGTTGCTCTATGCCTTACCCTATCGATACTCCGGAGCGAACAATTATCGCACCTCGCACAGTAAAATATTACCAAGGCTGTGTGGTATCCTGCTGTTGATCGGTGGAAACGAACGAACGCAACGTACCGCGTAATCGAAACGGACTGCGATCATCGGAATCGAGTGCCCGGTCGGACAGAGCTTCATCTTCTGACAAATAAGCGAGCGTCCGAGATGGATAAATTCATCCTTTCGATCGACGAATCTCATCGCCGAGACCGAGACAGCGTCCACCCCGTAAGTCGAACCTACGTATTACGTCGTAGTACGTGGTAGTAGAGGCGGGTGGGTAGGTAGCTTCTTCGGAACAACCATCGACGCATCCCATTTTCCAACCGCGGACGTATGCACGAATGAAATTCGCGTCTATCCAACGGAAACGATCAAATTGATAACCGACGCAACACGTACACGTCCAACGACTCTGGCAAACTCAATTTATGAAATTGAGCCGCATCGGCGGTACACAACCGTTCCAGACGTAGTAGATATACTCGTGATCGAATTACGGTCGATAGGACGAACGAATATAGTTACGGTGTTAATTATAAAATCAACGATATACGTACTTGCGTTTCGACCGTCGAAACAAAATATTCGACCGATTTACGAGAAACAGAAGAGATTTAGATCCCGTTCAAGAGCGTACGAGCAAAAAACCGTACCTCGGCATAGATTTTATCGCATCGTTGCGACGTCGGTACAATTCTAAAATTATTTGTTACGACTAGCTCGAACGTAACGTTTTACGCGCGCGTAATTCACATATTGATTTAATCGATCGTTTACGAAACTCTCGTTGATATAAAAGAAAAAAGAGAGAAAAAAAAAAAGAAAAAACGAAATTAAGTAGATTCGAAAGGTATAAGATTCCACGTAGATAACATGTTTGCATAGATATGGACGTAGATGTCGACAAGCGGATGATATCCGGAGATCGAGACCGGGCGACATCGCGACGAACGTAAAAAGGTAAACGACGCGAACGCGATCGTCCTGTACCCGAATCTATAAGAGTATCGTTCCTTTTCTACTACGACCGAGAGAATCGGCGGTGAATGACAAAAACCATTTATTCCTCGTTATATCGATGTTTTACCCTTCGCATCGATTCGGTATACGGTACGTACGGCCCTGAGCCCTGTAACGTCGATCGTTAGCATCGTTTCGGACAAGGATCGGTATGACCGCGCTACGTTTCTATGCACCGATGTACGTAACGATACCGTCGCTTCCCTTAACCGGTAGCAAAGACCGAGCAATTCGTAAAGCAATCGAGAAAGAAATCGTCCTTTTCCGCGCGATGGACAAAAGGGGTCGTGTGTCGGAGGGGAATCGATATGGGGCAGGTAGGCGGTCGAAGGCATTTCAACTTGGGGTAGAGAGGGTAGACGGAGGAGAACTGGTCGGGGTGGTTGAGCTGGCAGGGGAGCCAGGTATCGATTGCAGGCTGCAAGAGGAGAAAGAACCCCTCCCGTTGCTCCATGCCCTCTTTCCAGCCCACGCACTACGGGTCACCGGGTCAAAGCTCACGGCCGGCTCACTGTTGCTTCTGCCTTTTCTCGTCGCTGTTTCGATAGCACGACGTTCTCCCCGTGCACCTCGCAGCAAATAGAAGGAAGCGGCGTTGCGATTTTCGGTTAAAACCGCGAACAAATTCCGCCGCGCTCTTTCGCCACCTATCTTTATTTACGTTGACTGGTCGCTCCGCTGACTATGAAAATCGTCTTGTTTCGCCTTCGTAGATATTCCCCACGAAACGATTACAACGAAAATACGTAATCTAATCGCTTAATGGACCGCCGCTCGTTGTCGCTGTTGCTGGTTGGTACGACAACTTATCAGTTGGACGTCGCAGGGCGTCGACGATTATTCGCGCCTTGCTTTAGAAACTTACGTGCAAGACTACCGTTGACTCCTTTCGAAGTTTCTAATCCATTAGCGGTAATTTGTTTACGCTTCGACAGACGTATAGACGTATAGACGATCGATAGCAGGATTTCTATATTTTCTTGATAGATCGACTCGCTGAATGTCCAACGGCGCTTTTACGCGTTTCGTGTAATCACGTAGGAATACAAAGATATCGGATCTTTATCGGTATCGATCGTACATCTTCTTCTTCTTCTTCTTCTTCTTCTTCTTCTAATTTCTTTTAGGGGTAAAAAGAGATTAATTTCGACTAGGAATATCCGTTCCGTTTGAAAAAGAAGAAACCTTTGGTACCGAACGATCGTGAATCGATATAAAACGGTGAAGAGTAACGAGCGAACGAGAGACGAAAGAAAATAGGAGCCATTATGGTTGAGAGAGAGAGAGAGAGAGAGAGAGAGAGAGAGATACACGGATGGTACGCTTGAAAAGCTCATACTCGGGACTGATCGTACTTCCGGTGACCGCATCCTTCTCGGTATCGTTTACGCTCTCTGTCGTTTTCATCGCTACTCTTCCAACCTGGTTCTTTCTTTTTACGTTTCAAACGCCCGATAACCGATAGCGATATTTCAGCAACGTTTCCAATCCTCCACGATCGAGAGAAACCGACGACTCGTTGGATCGGTAGCTTTTCCCAGCCACCGACTCGAAAGGCTCGATGCCGAACTTTCGCAACAACTACACGCGAAACGATAACGCGGTGCAATCTGTTTTTTTCTCGTTTTTGCAAACTTGGTCGCTAGAATCCAATTTTCCGGTTAACCTGACCCAACGAAATCTACCTCTACAGACAGGATTTCGTTCTCGCTGATAAAATATAGAAAAACGTTGTTACCCGTGCTAACGTAACGCGATGCTCGTATTCGGACTGACTCGTAATACCGGTATTTCCATCTCGCTACCATCGACACCGGACGATTCTCATCCATACGTATATCGTGGAGAGTTACGAGGTCTTCGTATCGAGCACCGCGAGTTCACCTACTTTCTCGTATCGTGAAACGCGATCGTCCTTCGACGTTCAAGTCGCCGAAATCGTATCGTCTCCGTTGTTTCTCGATGCTGTATAAAAGGAAAATGGAAAAAAAGCACTACCTAGGTCGAAACGAGGCGCCATAGACTTTCGATTTCGAATCCATCGGAAAGGAACAGTAGCGAGATCGTCGAAACCAAAGCCACGGCAGTCGGTAAATCACGATCGTCGAGTATCGTGAAGCTCGGTCGTCGGGTGATCCTTGAATATTCGTTATCGTTTCGACAGGAGCCAGGCTCGAGCTCCAGGGACGACCGAACGTTTCTGGAGTGGTGTGCACTCGAGTATAATTAGATGTCCCAGTTTACACGGCATCTCATTATGGAATCCATTCTGCCAGCCACAAAAGCTACGATACGTGCTTACATCGGCCGCCTTCCGTTCTCCACCCACTCGATAATAAGCTCACCGCCTTATCGAAATTAACCATCTGCCTCGTTGCGCTTCTCGTATTTCACCCGTCCGACCATTTCAAACACGATCGAACGATCGCCCCTTCGTTTCTTCTTAATCCTTTTCCTTCTGCCTCGTCCCTTTTCGACGCACGCCCGCTCGTCGACGTTCGCTTACCGTTCGCTCACGGTGACAACGTAATATCGTTTCAAAATTACGTACCAACGGACCGAGGATACTTCATCCTTGCGCCACGCGATAACGTACATTTTCTAAAGCTAATAAGCGACAAAATGCTTGGCAATTATAACGGTCGAACGTTGTATCCTCGGCTCTTTCGAGTCTCGAGCTACAGATACGATAACGTTAATTATTTATATAATTGGTTATATCAATTATCGATGCGATTAGTTAGTCGAAACGGATTAACGCTTCGACCAATTTTTGGTCGAACACTTGGTTTTAACGTATCGTCCATAAGGTTTCAGGCAAACGATTAATATTTTTCTTTCTTTTTTTTTTTTTTTTTTCACATATACGTCGATTCGAGAAGGAGATAGCTGACATTAGACGCGACGTTTAGCTTTCATACGTTTCGTCCGATGGGTATTCGTAGGTAGGTACGTATACCGTAACGATTATCTTACTGTAAATCGATCAAGGTGCCCGTATAAATACTTAGGAGCGGCAGTGTACATCGATCTTTCGTTGAAAGCGTATATATCGGCTATTTAGACGTAGCTCGAGCGTTAATTTTGGATTAGCTGTAATACGCGCGATGCTTCCATAAGGACAGAGAAATTACTAATCGACGGACCGAGGACCGCGCACACCTAAACGAACTTGGTCTTTCGTAACGTCGCGTACGCGAATCGTCAAATACAAAATTATTTCGCGAAAGACGACGGTAATCGATTCGAAGGACGATTTCGACGAAAAGATAATCTGCCCGAGTTGTACCTCGAACGATCGATGCGATCGGACAATCGTAGAGGTATTAGTCGTACGTTTTCCTTATTAACGAAAAAATCCACAACGAATGCGATACGATACTCGAAAGACAGATTGCGCCAACAAAATTTTCCAACCGTTATCAAATTGGATTGAACTTTACCGGATCCAGAGACAGAGGTTCTCTTCTCCGAAAAGTATGAAATTTAACAGAACCACCGGGCAATCGACTTTCGAAAATTCGAAAACGCTTCAAAAAGCGTCGGAGTGTGTTTCTCGTTCGTCGATAATTATGTTGCCAACGATATATGGTAGGAGGAAACGATTGTACGATACGTTCGATATCGATGCATCTAGCAAAGAGGCAGGGGCCTCGTAGAGGGTGGAATCCGGTGTAATTAGTAGTTGACGCTTGACCTATTAAAAAACTTGTCCATTCGCTCGCTACGAGAGCCATTGTGCGCCGGGCTCGTCAAAATAATCAGCTGCGATCAGCCTTGTTCGTCGTTGAACCGAATTCTCGATTCATCGATTCGGCCAACGCCTCCGATTAATATCATTTAACGATTTCAATTTCTCACTACTCGAGCACCGCGATCGAGCTACGGACATTTTTAAGCAAACTCGTATTTTGCGTCTAGACGGAAATTTGATATCACCGAGGGACACCTTTCTATCGCTCGAGAACAACGTTTCCAACATTGGATCAAAAGTCCACCGTATTTTTAATTCGGTGAAATCCGATGTTTCGTAAAGGCTGGTTAATTAACCGCATCGGTCGATGGAAACGTACGAGATAGCTATACCAACGGGAACAGCATAATCGGCGGGGGCTTCGAATCGAATCGCGCGATCGTCGTTCCAGCAATCACAGCATCGAGCAAGATCGAATTGGCAAGAGGAAGAAAAATAAGGTTCGGCGTGACGCGAGACAAAGCCGAAGCCCCGTACTACGGCCCTTTCGCGAAAGAGTTTCGGTGCTCCCTGGAATTGTTTCTTACTCGAGGGGAGATAGCCAGCGAATCGAGCCCGGTGCCGCTTCCAAGTAGCTCAAGGTTCGCCGTTAAGACTGCAGCAGCGTCGTGCATTTGTACGAGAAAGGGAAAGAAAACGAATTACTTTGAGTGGAAAGTTGGCCCGGCGAATCTTAAACCGCTGGACGACCGCTGGAGGATAGCGAAGAGCCCGATTAAACCGGACCCGAAGAAAGAGAAGAGGACAAAAGGGTAAAACGTCCCGAGTATCTAGAGAATTTTGTTTTCGCGGAGATAAACTTCCTTCCTTCGCCAACACTCAACGAGCTCCCGTTTAATTCTTCCGCGTTTCGTTGTTACTTTCGAAAGTCGTCGGAAACTATCGCGAAATTTCATACGCAACTTGGTCCCGGTAAATCGTCATATCGGAAGCGAAATCGATCGAAGCGATCGGTCGATTCGACGGATATGCAAAAGTTGCTACGTGAAAAGCTCGTGGAAGAAAAACATGCCTTAGATAGGCAACGACGTTTGTAACGTCGATGATCCAAGGTCACGCGTAGAATCCATCAGAGGAATAGGAGTTGAAATTCAACGAGACGAATTTAGACTGCGGCCTTCGGCTCGGATTCACCTCGATGTAACCGTACAAGTTCGATCAGCCGAACGCTGCTCGATTCGTTCAACTATTATTTTAATCGCGTTTTTCGTTCAAACGCGAATGCCACAGACTTATCCACGAATTCGATATTTCGTTAAACCAACGATCAAATTATACAGGATCAACGCGATTATACGAACAGTGACCTAACGTTCGACAAAATTTCGTTTCACGTTTTCACGGTAATTTCTACTTTATTAATTATTTCGATCTTTCTCTATGTACTGTAACGGTATTGAAAAAGGGAGGGACGGGGAGGGGGGGGGGGGGAGGAATTTCAAGAAATTTAAGTTGCTCGAACTAGACGAAACATGCCTCGTCGTTTATGGTCGGTTTTCGTTCGTTTCTTACAGGTATGACATCCTTGTTGTCTCGATCGGTAAGCAGGGAAAAATAATACGCGGCGATGAAAGCGACGCGGAAAAACGAGCCAGGTTGCGAGAAAACAAGTTTCGTAACGAGAGCGTATATTCCACAGCTCGTTTCCGAAATTTCGTCGGTAGTCTGGCGAGCGTCAAGGCCTCGAGCGTAAACAATTCGATTAGGTCAAGATTCGCTTGGCCGATTTTATCCCGCGAAAAGAATCCCTTCTATCTGTAGGCGAAACGTTACGCCTTTATAGCATTTCCCGCGTTTCCTATACCTCGTAACGTACAATTTCGCCACTCGATAGAAAGTTTCAAACGTTAACGTCGGAGACACGCGTTATCCCGAGTCGTTAGTAACGCGAGCCTAACTTATCGTACATACGCGCTACTCGATAACGCGAAATAAATAAAGGAGAAGAAAAATTCTTTCGTTTCGTCCTTTCGTATTTTGGTAACAGGCGGTGAAAAATTCCGTTCTAGGAACGCGGTGGAAGGAGGTAGCCGTGTAACGAGAAATTGCGTCACGTTGTCAGAGAATACAGAGGTACGCGCAAAAGCAAGTGGAAAATATAGAATAAAACGTGGACTCGTCGAAATAAATCTTACTCGTGGAACGTTGTCGAATCTAATTTGCTCTTAACGTTCGGTACGACCATTCTCGAAGGTTTTTGAACGAAAAACGAGAACGTTCGACGCGAAACGTTGGAAAAAGATCGTGGCAAATTTAAACACCGCGCAAACGCAAACGAAGCAAGCGCTTGATAAACATACGATGACGGATCATCGTTTGTTTTCGAGTTGTAAGATTTGTTTCGCTTGTTCGAAAATTCTTCTTCCCTCGGGAGAAATTGTCGAAAAAGTTGAAACGACGATTGATAGGAAAATTTACCTCTATCGATGGACGCAGGGGTCGGCATCGATGCGACGAGAGAGAGGATATCAGTGGCAGTGATATCGTAGACTCGAACGAGCCTCCTTGTCCACTTCCTCCTCCTCTTCCTCCTCTTCTTCGTCTTCTTCCTCTTCCTCTTCTTCCTCGTCCTCCTCGTCTTCGTCTTCAGGACGAGGCACGGATCTAGTGGTCATCTCCGTCTTACCCACGGCCGCGAGTTCATCCTTACCACGCCCGATAACACCTACCCTCTCGAACAAACGCGTAAATAAACGTTTTCAACACATCCATTAAAACAACGGTCGAAATAACGCGATCGATCGTGAAAGATAATCCGAGCGCGGACGAAATCCGCCGACCAACGGTATTCGTAAGAGATTCGAAAAAAGCTGGTTATTTATAGAATTGTACAAGTTGGCGAATTGCACGGGAACTTGGAAATTCCTTGCCGTTAGAAAACTTTTTCAAATTTCAAAAGCTCGAGACCAATCGCGCGCTAGTTGCGCACAAAGTTATTCCCAGTGGTTCGATGGTTCCTGGCTTCGGCGGAAAACATTTTAAACGTTTGGGGGGATCGAACGATCGAACGATCGAACGGAGAAGAGACGGAGCTCGGCGAAATCGAGTAATTCGCTTTAAACGACGAAATCGTTCCAAGACAGCTTGGTTCGTTCGCGTTTGTTAAACTCGGCACGGCCGTGAAATAAATACGCGAAACACGATAAATACGTACCGCGAGCTGAACTCGAGTAAGCTAAGTCGAGTAAGATAATCGAGCGAATTATTAATTATAAAGCGGACCACCTTTCGCCACAAGGGGTTTCCCTTCGATCGAATCAGTTTATACCTCGGGTAATAACGTTCGTACTCGAGAAATTGGAAATTTTCTCGAATGCTTCGTAGTACGATAGGTACGATTCGTTGAAACGATAAACGAAATATAGATAGAGCTGCCCGCTCTAACTAACTGACAACTGATAAGGCTTTTTTTTTTTTTACAAAACAGAAGTCGAACAGTTTGCGGATAAAAGGTGTAAAGACAGGGGGGAATCGTTCCCGTAGTTGGTCGACGAAGAGCTGGAGTGGATAATTGATAATAACCAATCGACAGGTTCCGATATTTATGGAGCACTCCCAGGCGGCATGCACGCACTTCCTTCCTGTACACCTTTAACGCTCACCGTATCGCTCGTTGTTTCCATACGTTAACATTCCTCGCGTATTTCTCCTTTGCGACGAACGATACGAAATTTCAACGAAACGTCCACGCTATCGCGATCGAAATTTCCTATCCACGTCGATATTAAAGTCAACGATTAAAGGTAATTGCAAGGGCAAAACATCTTCTATCGTATATCATTTCCTGGCAATTGTTGCTAGACCGTACGCGTAGCTCGAGTTACTGTAACGTAAATATATCAACAGCCATTGATCTCGTTTGTACGAGGAAATAACATTTTTGTAAGATCGAATCAAGCTCGACTGCCCTTTAACATCCGATTCGTCGCTGCGCTTCGTTTGTATCCTCTGTTCGAATGCTTCGCATTTTCTATCAAATTTAAACGTGAAATTTTATTTCCTTTTTACAACGATCGGATAACGTCCGATCGTTCCACTTCCTACGCTTCAAAGCCATTCATAGACTACCGCGTAATTCATACGATTTTCCATGCGACTATATATAACTATATATAACGATAGCGAACCAAGGAAAAAGTAAAATATACGAATACCAAAGCCGATCGAAAGATATTAATTAAGATCGACGTTTGCTACGTGTCGATCGACTCGCGGAACGTCACGACGCTCCGTACGAAAATTCTTTTGGCGAGATAAAATATCGCGGTCTTTAACTTTCGTTACTCCGCGTAATTTAGAACGTTCGACCGTGACAAAGGCGTAGTTCGCGCCAGTGTATCGTTAATAAGGACAGCGGTAGGACGCCGAGAACCGAATACCTCGTGTTCCGTACTCCGCGCTCTAGTGCACTCGAGAGGAGGCCAAGAGCCCTGAAACGTATCGCTGCTAATTTCTTTCAAAGAGAAACACGTCCTCGGCGAACCGAGGCTCTCCGCCCTCGGACCTTGGTAACGTCTATTCCGCTGAAACGCGTATTTCCGTCTGGGTCTCGGTCTCGGTCTCGGTCTCGGTCTCCGTCTCGGTCTCCGTCTCGGTCTCCGTCTCCGTCCGAATATCACGATGCTACGCCGTCGCTCAACTTTTAAATCTCTGCCCGTTTTGGTCCTTCTTTAAATCTCTAAATTCGTTCTTCGGTCGCGGTGTCCGAAGCAGCTCGGAAAACACCGACGATTCTCTCGTTCGTTCGAGGTTCGCTTCTTCGGGTTGTCGCGAAAATAATATCTCGTATCTCGAGATTACACGAGGCGGAGCATCTGATCGCCAGTAACTCTGATCTTCGATCTCTTCGATCTCGAAAGTGAAAGATCTCGAAATTCCAAGATCGCATTACGAAAAGCGAAAAATTCGCCAATACGAATTTCCAAGATCCGGGGATTCTGCGATTCTTCCATTTCGAGATTACAAAGATTTCTTCGTCACTTAACGCGTTGACTGCCACCATTGAATTTTACATATCGTATTTCCCTGCGACAGCCGCAACCAGATATATCACGCCGTAACCTTTAATTTTTCAACAAAGTATCGTGCTTTTGGGCGCCTTTTCTTCGACCATGTCGTCCAAGTCATGCTCGCCTCGTCGACGATTTCTCGCTCCAAGAGATTCGCTTTGTTTCGATCGTTCTAAGATTTAGCGTGGATCCACCCACCACCACCATATGGCCAGTCAACGTGTTAACACGCAAATTTTGTTCACGCGTCTACTTGCTATCGTCGAGTTGTTGAAAGCTATCGGATCGTTTTTAAAAACTCACCTCAAGTTTCACGACTGCCTCTCGTCTTCGTCACTGAGCAGGCGACCATCTCTCCGCGAGGTATCTCTTCTTTGTTCGCAACTTTTCCTCTCTAGGAACCTCCTTCGACCAACATTTCGCCACGCTTGCATGTGCATATTACTCTATTCCTCGACTATGCCGTTGCTTCTCCTTCTTATCACGTTTCAATCGTCACTGTACCGGATCGCCAGACCGATTCAGAGTTCGCTTTTACCACAAAGTCAGTTCCCTTCGCGGCATCTTTTTCTCTCTCGGTTTTACACTCGATTCCCGTACGATCCGCGTCCTTGTTCCTCGTCGTCGTTCACTCGCGCTTCTCCTAAATTTCTGTTTCAACCGTATCAAATGTTACCCGACACGATCATACACGGCGGAAATTTCCGAGCAATTGTTCGTAAACACGACGAGCAACGTGCAAATTCTAAATGGCAAATGTAGTTGCACGCGTCAAACACGCGGCAACTACACGCGGCAAATCGAGACAAATCGAGGCAAATCGCGCTTAAATTGTTTATACAAATGTTCGATTTCTATCGAGAAACGTGTCCGCGCGGTGTAATCGATGTTTTTAATCATTTCTACCTTACGATATTCGCTATATCGACGATCTTCTAAAGCCGAAAGAATTACCGCTACGAAGTAAGTATAAGAAATTAAATGAAAATCGTTCGAACCTTTCGAGATAGTAATTTCTCCGTAAGGAGGACGAACCAGCGAATTTACCATTACGTCGACGAAATACTCATTCGCCGAACTACCATGTCCCTTATCTTTCTCCTTTCTCCTTTCTTTCTTTCTTTCTTTTTTATTTTCTTTTTTTTATCCCTGTTAATCCTGCAATACCGATAAATACGTATCAATGATACCACGAAAATGACTTGAATCTGTAGAAGAAATACCGTATATATCTTTCTTCCGATAATATTCCGAAAATATATTCCGATTTTCCGAAAATTCCTCTATTTTCAGCTTTTTGAGAAAAAATTACCATTGCACGTTATAATAACGCAAATATATAACGCGTAAATTTCGCTAAATCGATTAAAAGAAGAAAAACTTTCTCAAATTGTATAGTTTCGAATATTTATATGTACATCACGTTCATTAGACGGCCGATAACTCGTTAATAATATCAATTAGTAGAATTACTCGTAACGAACCATCGGTGTCGTAATTTCGACGATTCAGTTTCTCTTCCCTACCTTTTTCCATCCAACACGATCAATGTCAGTATCGTTGATTAAGAATTGGAAAAAAAGAAAATAAGAAGAAAAACGAGAAAACGCGCTTGATCGTCGAACGTTAGATTTTATCGTTTCTATCGTTAACGAATAAACGTTTTCAGAGTTGCTCTCATCCACGACGAAATCACTAACGAAGTAACCAATCGGCTAATTATTGGAATAATTAGAAACGTACCTACCTACCGATGATTACGACGATTATTAGAAATAGAATTGCAGAATTTACAATGCATCGAATATCTCACCGATATGAAAATAAACTAGGTCGCGTAAAAGTGTTACAAGCCATTTCCTCGGAAACTATTCGAGATACCAACCAAACTCTTCTTTCATCCCCGCAGACTCGACAAGCTATAACGTTCTGCTCGTTTCTTCGAAATAAAACGAGGCGTAAATTCTTTTACCTGCCTCCTTTGGGACAGCCCTTTCTTCCAAATAAGTATATCGATCGATACTCCTATATTACAACGCCTTTAATAATTACGTTAATAGGCATTTAATACTACAAATCGTAATAACGTGATACGTGTTTCATAGATATTTAATATATCGCTTCTTTGTAACAAAAGCGTTCGAAAATGCGGAAACCTATGCAACGTTTCAATTATTTTTATCGCTTTTTATCGTTACCGAACTTTCGAAATCGTCGATGTAGCAAAAGTACTGTACGTGAGAATACATTCGCGCAGTACATCTATTGTCTTGGCGAAAATAAATTATACGTACTTGGCTTGCAAACGAGTACAGTTGAAAATAGATGCTTCGATGATTTTCAACGATAAAATTGAAAAGACATCTTGTCGTTCGTTAAAACGTTAAAACGTTAAAACGTTAAAACGTTAAAACGTAATATACTTCGCTGAAACGTAAAGTTCCACGACACGCAACATTCCAAGTATCCTGCCTTTTTCATTTCAGTTTATCGCACTTTACAACACATGGAATATTAAAATTCAGAATTTCCGAAAATGCAACGTCTAAGCCATTTACGTTTTTCGCTGAAACTTCCGTATTTTATTCCGTATTGCACGCTTTACTACACGTACAATATTAAGACTTCGAATTTTTTCAAAATACAATGTTCACGTGTGTGTAACGTGTAAATACTTTTTCCACTGGAATCTGCTATGTTTTATTCCACACGTTCCATTCTCTTCCATTCAAATTTACTACGCTTTATAGTATACACAAAATGAAAAAATGCAATGTTCAAATTATATATATTTTTCATTGAAACGATTGGTAGGTTTATTTCCTGTCATATAAGACATCGAAATCTAAAATTGCCCAAAGCACGATACTTTCGATGATTTAAAGTGTCAACACATCAAGCGCCAACATTAAGAAACGATTTCCAGCAGAAAGGAAATTTTATAATACCATTAGACCAACTACTACCTGTATCTTCCCAGCCAGTATCTTCCAATTTTATTCCCTTTATGTGCATGCCGTGTACAATCCTTATTACGTTTCGTGCATGATTCCGCACGAAATCAACGACTAAGCATTTCCGTAATACCTAAATAAATATATAAGATAATTTCAATAATAATATATCGCGCCGTTTTACCTGACACTCGGATATCAAACACGCGATTTTACGTTCAAAGAAATAACAGAACTAGAAAGAAATAAATCTCGTAAACACCGTAATGGGATACGGCTATCGTGATTATATTAACAAACTTTGAAACCAGTCTGAAAATAACAGAAAAATTATAAGATGGCATTATTCGAAGCATACACTTGGCAAAAATCCTCAAAATATTTCCATTTCAACGGTCGATTTTATTCGCTATGTTAGTAAGTCACGATATTTAACGAGATCATCTTTAACGCCAACTGTATATGTTTAAGCCTACTAGTCCAGCCTACCACATTGTACACTAATTTTTCCATTAAGCGTACGCTTACGATAAATATCTCGTAACTTTTATGTACGTTTTCCGATTCTCTTCCAACTATGTACGCAATTATAATCACGACAATCGGTGTCTCATTACGGTACAGTGTTAACGAAATTTCAAAAAGCTTTACATAATACACATGATATACCGATAAAAGTTTTCTCTGCTAAGGGTTTGAATACTTTCGTGAAAGGCCACGTTATGTTAATCAAACTCGCGTCTCGAGTCTTCGATATAACCTTATCTTTTGACATTTCGTGCAGTCAAAAAGGTCATGAAAAAATTGTCTGCCCCGTTCATGGCGGTTAAAAGGACGAAAAGAACAAGAAAAGAACAAGAAAAGAACAAGAAAAGAAAAGGAGAAAATGGAGACACGGACTTTCTCTTTCCCTTTTAAACAACTGCGGCATAGAAAGCTTCGTGAAATTTATATTGTAGGTAAAAGGAGGTAAAAGATGTAGGCGAGGCAAAATAAAAACAGGATAACAGAGAAACAACGGTGGCGTGCAATATTCCAGAAACGTTTAGTTTGTTACACAGCTATTCGATAATCAATAACTCAAAAAAAAATCACCGCCGTATGTCAGATTGCACTATCATGAATCAATCAATCTACAACCTTCGCTATAATCTCAACTTTGGCGGTTAAATGCTTCTAAAAACACCCTGTCCGTATCCATATATTATATACGCGTACGTACGTTTCGCACAAGTCTCTATATACGTGTCTGCTGCCTTTATCTATACATATATCGTACGCGGCCACATAACCATATATACACCTATTTATTTCCATTGAAGCGTGTAGCAAGTATACGAAGAAATGATTTAAACGATAAATGAACTCAATCGATCTCGATTCTCTTAACAAAATAGCGAATACCGAACGACGAATCGATCTATCGTTTGCATTATTCTCTACAGTCAATTTTTATCTATCCGATACGTCCTAATCTTCGTTCTAACTCTTGCAGAATGTTAACACTACGATAAATTATAAATTACCTTTATCAATTCGTTATACGTGCTTCATACATTTCTTCGGCTTATTCGTTATTATTATTTAAACATTAACGATTTTATACAAGAATAGTAATCACTTTAGTACTTATTGGATATTTACATTCCATTAAATAAGTCATTATTTGTTGTTACAGTATTAAACTAATCGGACAAGCTAACACACACAACGATATTAATTACAGCGAGTAGGGATCTATCACATTTCTCTCTTGTCAATTACGATTCATAACCTTTCGTCGAATGTTCGAACGTACATGAATTTCATATCCTACAGCGTTCAACGATCATCTTCCATTTACGATGATATATACACGATAAGCTAATATACACGATATAAGTACATACAGTATACATATATACATTTTCAATTTTACATGTTCATACGTACCTTGGAACACACATTCGTATCGACAATATATATTCGCAACAAATATATCGCACAATCATGGACAGAATATCACGCACAGGAATATTATAAGAAAAAAGAAAACAGACCGGATGATACAAAAAGGGAAAGAGAAAGAGAGATGAACAACCACTTTACAACAACATATTCACGGCATAAGCTCGCGCGGCCTACTGAAATATCAGAATCAGAAGGCATGCGTTGCCCTGACGGCTGGCTTCCCCCTCTAGGTTCGATCCCCCACTAAGGGTAACTCACCCCCACTAGGGTTGTCAGCAGAAATGTATGTTTGAAAGACTAAAAATAGGCTAGAGTGAACTGATTTTCTAGGGATGGAAATCATTGTGAAATGATAGAATTGTCACGATAAGGATACTGATCTTCGCAATATTATTTATATGATAAAATAAATGAAATAGTCCATCATTTATATGTACACATATATTATACAATGACTGAACGTAACTAAAAGTAATTCATCTGTGTATTCTAAAAGTAATCAATGTTATATAGTTTAACTAATGTTATACAGTTTATTGTACAAGTTGTTATGTCAATGGTAAAAATATTTGCACTGAATTGATTCATGTTCTCCATTGTGTGTTTGCATAAGTATAAGTACAAGTATAAGCTGGTTGAAGATAAAAGTAATACTTCGTGTAATACAAATCGTTACTTGCTTCACATTTATGTCAAATAATAAATATCTTTCAAATTAAATAACTTATTATTGCTATCGAATGAGTTAATTTTTTTTTCTATAAATATAGTAAATATTCTTTTACTTTTTCTATGAAACCCAAAACATTTAATCACTGTCAGGCTTTTACAAACTGAAAAATTTTTCATAATAATGTTGACGGTTTGTATCAATATGCATATATATATATACACACACACATGCACGCACGCGCACGCACACGCACACACACACACACACAAATCAAACTACAAATTATTAGTACATATCTTATTTATTAGATAGAAAATATTTCACTGATATAATGTCATTTGATACACACTCGCACACACAAATATATTAATAAATAAAATATTGTATACTATTATACCGCTTTGGTATATAAAATACTTTGACAGCGACTAGCTGTCACTCAAGACCATAACCTTTCGTTTGTAATGATACAAGTTTCTATTTAAATAAATCTAGAATTAACTCGCGACAGCAGAGAGAGCAGAAACGGTATTTCATCGGTCGTTCCAAAATTAATAAATTTACATAAACACAAAGTGTCCTAAATGAATGAAGACGTATTCAGACGAATAAAAGGTAGATTAAAATCAGAATATTATTCAATGAATAATGAATGGTTGAGAGATTGTATAGAGTTTTACGTAAATCAACATGAAAATGTAAGTATTAACTTTATGTATATCTAAATGAAAATATTCGCACAATTCTATAATACGCGTGAAGCATTCCTTACATTTGAAGTACAATTATTAACATCACATTTTAAGTTTGGCTACATACATGTTACATTTGTTTCCGTAAAACATCGTAAATGTAAAATACTCGTATTATTGTTATAGATTTTTATACTTCGTTATAATTAATCTTATTTACAGCCAGGTCCAGAAATGATTTTACAATTTGTAAAAGAACAATGGCAACTTAGTGATTTGCGTAAAATTAATAATGAAAATGGATGTTTACCTTGCAATCTGTCGGATCAAAAATTTATTATTTTATCTGGAAACTATATTCTTCAGGTACATATATAAGTAAATAAAATACCTACATATATATATATTTGCAGAGATAATAGATTAATTAAAATTGTAATAATCTAGGTAGAACAAATGTATGATATTGCAACATCGAAATATAAACAATTAGAGCATATTAGGAACACTCATATCTCAAAAATAGATCTATCTGAAGCAGAAAAAATGGAGAAATGGCAACCTCCGAAAAAAAGAATGATACAATTACGACTAACAGATGGATTGCAAGACTTAATTGGAATTGAATATAATTATATATCTCGACTGAATGTATGTTAATATTTACTATATACTTTTCAATAACATATTTAAATTGATATAAAGGTCTGGTTAAGCTAAAACATTATTATTATTATTATTTTTCTTTTTTTTTTTTTCTTTTTTTTCTTTTTTTCCTTCTCTATTAAATAAAAACATAAATTTAAGAATGTTCTAAAAGTACAATACAAAAGTAAAATACTGTTATATTCTTTTCAAGGATATGCTATTACCAGGATATAAAGTTATGATAACGGGCCCATTGAAATGTCGCAAAGGTGTTTTGTTATTAGAAGAAGGAAAGTTGAAAGGAATTGGTGGTGAAGTGGATAGCCTATTAATACCTAATGCAATGGAAAATGTTTTAGCTAGAGCTCTGTGAGTTTAAATTAATATTAAAAATTTAACAGGGATAATAAGGAAATCAAAATAGGAGTAAACTATAAATCAAGTCAATTGAAGCTAAATTAAATATTCACTTATATTTTGGAAAGTCTTAATAATAACTTTAATATTATATACGTGTATTTATCATTTACAGAAATCTTTCAGAAAATCCTGATCCCTATAGCGATAATGAGACTAAATCAAATAATATTAGACCACAAGTACCACAAATAGACGAAGTCCTTTTTGAAGAAGACTTTGAAGTAAATCCTGAAGATGTTTCTAAAACTGAAGGTTCCCATAACGAAGATCGTAAAAAATCGAATATTAAGAATACTAACACAGAAGTTAAAAGAGTTCAAAGTTACGAAAATGAAGGAGTTTTGAATGATAATGTTCATTTTCAGAGAGGAATTAATAACGCTAACATTGAAATTAAAAGACTTTTAAGTCATGAAAATGAAGAAACGTTAATCGATGATGATTGTTTTCAAACAGAAACTGAATTTACCAGCGATGAAGTTAAAACGGATCAAAGTTGTGGAAACGAAAAAATCCTCGATGATGATGATTGTTTTTTAGAGATGGTTATTTTAATATTTTTATTTTATTAAGAGATAAAATTGTAAAATTAGTCGGTACAAAGCGTAGCTTTAAATTTAATCAACCTTCGAATGAAGATACTTTATTACAGGTTGACGAAGAACAATTTACAGAAGCGTCGATAGAACAGAAAAGTATTGCGTTGCCATTTAGGACTTTGCCAAAAGAGGGAAGCGATGACATTATTGTAATAACCGATGAGAAAGCTGTAACAGATGTAAAATATGACGCCTTTAGAGAAACCAGAGAGAAAGATTCGTCACATTTAAATTTCAAGTCGTGTACTGCCAAGACAGATTCATCGATTTCCCGTTCAAAAATAGGAAAAAAACAAAAATCTTTGTTAACCAACGGGAAAAAAAGAGTAAGTTATTGGACTCGTTCCGCTCGATATTAATTTATGTGCTTCGTTAAAAAGTAGTACAAACTGCTGCTTTCTATTATGAAAATTATTATCTTTAAAACATGTTCGGTTGTACAATATCTCAGGTTTCAACTTCACCTCGTACAACAATAGCTTCGAAGAAGGGTAGAATGGATAAGCAGATTACAGAATTTATAAAAGGAGTAAATGCTCCAGAAGAGCCGAAAATTTGCGAATTTATCTACGATATTAATAATGAAATAATAACAACCACAACTTTTAAAACTATTCGAGGTCACGTCGAAGTCCTCGGAAAACTAACAAAACAAGATCCATCTTGGATTTTGCAAGCTACAATAGCAGATGGTACTGGAACAATGGAAGTTTCTTTCTCAAATAAGGTGCTGAACTCTAATTTATTTAAGTGAAAGCGGGAATTTATTAGAAAATCCAGTGTGTTTGAAATAACTACACATTTTATGATTTTAGATTCTAGAAAATTTACTAGGTTTCAGTGTCCGAGAGTTTTCATTGAAAAAGAAATTGAGAAAAGAAAATCCAGAAATTGAGCATGAACTTAGGATGGTATTTTGCCTTCGCATTTTTATAAAATGCTTTATAATATCATAATAATTTTTAAACATATTTATTATTTTCATTATTCGAACTTTTTATGCTTCATAAAGAATATATGAACATTTCAGAGTTTTCGTAATGCAGAAAAAGAGATGAAAGCTCTGGATGCACTCTTAAAATTAGAATTAAATAGAGATGAAAGACCAACAGTAATCGAAATTACTGATTTAACTCAGGAACAGAAAGAAATAATAGACAGGAAAGTAAAAGCTTTTTTACTTGAAAACAACGTTTAAATCATAGCTTATTTTCAGTGGAAGAATAATTCAATGAATCATTGTGTTTGATAAAATAAAATCTCATAAAATATAAATGAAAGAAGTAAAATAAACATTTTGTAATAACATTTGTATAACAATATAATGAAGTGTTATTTTCACCAAATCTTTGGATATAATAAAAGATATATAACAAGTAATTTGTTATTTAATACATTTAATTATATCTCAACGATAAACGGTATTCATTATAATTTAAAACCAGAGTGAATAGCTACTATACCGCTATTTAAATTTTCATACGTTACATTTCTAAAACCTGCTACTTCAATCATGTCCTAAAATAGTAATTAGAAATTAAATATATATATATATATATATATACACACACACACGCACACACATATATATGTATATACACGTATATATAGACTTGTAACTTAAATAACATAAATATCGTGTTACCATGTCGCACAACTTACTTTAAATTCTTCTTGTTTTGGGAATTTTCTAATACTCTCAACAAGATATTGATAGGGCTGCCATTCTCCTGCTATGAGTGTACCCAACACAGGTATTATTTGAAATGAATATTGATCATAGAGCCTAAAAATTTTATTTTGTCATGCATAGATATCCAGCGTAAAAGACTTTAAATAATTGTTACTTTATCCTAAAAGGAATTAGTTACCATTTCAAGATATTATTATCTACATGACTGAATTCTAAACACATAAAACAACCACCCGGAGTAAGTACTCTGTACGCTTCAGAAAGTACCTACAACAAATATCGTTATTCCTTTGTAAAATATGAGTATAAAATCTATTTATACTTAGAGAAAGATATATCATTGAAGTTCAATGTTAATTTGATAAAAATTTTATAAGATTGATTTACCTTTCCAATATGTGTTACATTTCTTATTCCAAAGGCTATTGTGTAAGCATTATATGAATCGTCCTCGAAAGGAAGCTTTTCTGCATCACATTGCTTCCAATCAATATTAAAATTATTTTGATCTGTCCATCCTAAGTTTTTTGCTCTTACTTTACCAACGTCTAACATATTCTTATTTATATCACAAACTGTTACGGAACTTTTTACATCTTGGTAATTAGGGGTATTCTTTAAATAATTTAAATATCTGAATGTAATATCTCCTGTGCCACCAGCCGAATCTAATAATTTTGTGCCATGAGTTGGCCCAAGCCTTTGAATGAATATATCTTTCCAAATGCGATGAATTCCAAAACTCATAGCATCATTCATTTGATCGTACGAATTTGCTACCTTCTCAAAAACTGTATATACTAAAAAATTGTTCGATTAACTTGATAAATCTGACATTACAGATATACGAGATTAAAGATTAATACAGAAACAAATTACACGAAATGCTTAAGAATTAATATAAATTGTATTAGTTTGACTATCCTAAAAGCTCTTAAAATACAAATTATATCGAACAATTTGTTCCGATTCTTTTGAACAATTTGTATCTTGATTCTTTGTATATTTTCCGTTTATATATAATGTTGTTTCTCGTAAACAAAATTATAAATATTTCTATAATACAGGGTATACTTCCTTTGGGAATAAAAAGTTTTGTTACCTATAGTGATAATATATAAAGGAACAAAAGGCAAAATTGTTCAGATAACTACATAAATTATAAAATGTACCTTCTTTCACTTTATCACTTTCTTTGACAGTTTTGTATCCAAAATGTGTTGTTTTCTCATTATTATTAGTTGCAGTGGCATCTGAGAAACATTTCTCAAAGACGAGAGCAATTCTTTTATTTTTTGTTAAATTTAAAAGAAGTCTTCGTTTTTCCATCTTTCTGCGATATTTTATCAATAACCACATACACATATATATGCATATATTAAAAGATAAATTGCTTCCCTTATCGGTAAAATATTTTTTAAGGTTATCTTTATTTTTCAATTACATACGTATGGTGGTGTGAACGTTGCTAAAATTTATATTCGATATAATAAATTACTATCAAATAGCATAACTCTACGTTAGAGGGACAATAAGATTATATATATATATATATATAATTATTTACAATCTATCTAGTTTACTATACTAAGAAATATTGCAGACATTGGTTTTGAAAGCACTTTAATTTTAAGAATTTGTTGAAAACAATGAAATTAGACAATGCGTAGATTCGAAGTAATATATCTCAATATTTTTACTTAATAGGAGAGACCAAAGCTGTGATTTCTAATGTATTATCACTACTTTTATCACTACTATTTAAGGCTAAAGTTAATTCGTATTCAAAATTAAAAATTCCAGTTATATATCAACTGATCAATCTTATATTTTGAATCGGCATATTTATCTGCAATTAGTTTTTATATTGACTAGAAGTGCGATAAATTTAAATATCTCATTCCACAACTGCGTAGATATAATCGATAGTTTGTTTTACGTCGTTGGAGAACCTGCGTAGTACCTGTTGATTTTTTTCTTGAAACCTTTTGCAGAAAGTATCAGGTAAAGTGGCCAATTTCATAGCGCTATCATTAAATTAGAAATTGTGTTCCATTCTCTCCATTTTCATTTATATGTAATTCGTTTTCTCAAATTTAATAAGACTGAACACCTTAGTATTTCAACAATTATTTAATCAGATGTATAAAATCATCTTAATGATACTAAAGCAACAACTTAACACTTGTTGATTTATAGATGCTATTTTTAAGCATTATCACAGCATTAAGTGTTACTATGCGGAATGATTACAGGGACATAAGTTTCGTAATTTTACAGCCTAACACAAAGGGGACAATCAACTACTTTAAAAGGAAATTATTAATATATTAAGTGTCATTATATTTTAATCAATTTATATGTTTATATTTATATAGACGTTGTGTAACAGGATAACATGTTTATCTTAGTGGATGTTTATATATACATTTTCAAATACAATTAAATCCCCGAAACAAAAAGAAAGTTAAATAATTGTTACCATATGTCAAAGAAGTAAGTTTATTTTATTGAATATATATAATATGTTGTACATAAGTTCATAAGCTCTAATTAAAAATTAGTTTCTCTTACATGTTGAAATATCATGTGATTTTTAGTTTATGATAGAAATAATATCTGAATAATAAAGATTAAATAAAAGATTACCGTAGAATGTTGTTAAAAGTTGAAAAGAAATAAATAATAAGATTTAAACAGATAGTATAAAATCATATAAGGAAGGATATTCAGTTTAAAATTTTATGAAATAGAGAATTCATTTTTTTAGTTAAATTATGTCAACAAATTATCCATACGTATACCAGATATGTTTAGGTATGTCGATTATTTATTTTAAAAGCTTTTTATTTCCTATTAACTTTGTATACTTATGTTTAGTATCTCGCTTAATTCATTTCTTACAAGATGTTCATGACAGTTTAAAATTTTAATGAAGTGCTTACAAAATTATTTCCAGACATGGAGCAAATTACAGAACCACGTGTTAATCTGGAGGGTTTCAGACCGCTCATCATTGCAATGGAAATCGTTGGAGCAATACTGATAATTCTAGTTGCAGTTTGGTGTGGCAGTTATAGAGGTGGTTTTGCTTGGAATTCTAATCCAACGTTAGAATTCAATTGGCATCCTCTTTTAATGGTTATTGGATTCGTGTTTCTATATGCCAATGGTATGTTTAACGATTCAAGGAAACTTTTAAGAACATTGAATTAACTCTTTACTTAATATTATCATCAATCTTGTTAGGTATGTTAATATATAGGACACAAAGAAATACTCGAAAACGAAGATTGAAGCTAATTCACGCGGGCATAATGATATTAATTGTTGCATTAGTTGTAATTTCTCTTGTGGCTGTGTTTGACAGCCACAACTTGCAATCGAAACCAATTCCAAACATGTATAGTCTTCATAGTTGGATTGGGCTCACTAGCGTAATTTTATTTTGCTGCCAGGTATAAATGTCATTAACTCTTTATTTAGTTTTATCCATATATAATCGTTCAATAATCGCGAAATACATATATTTTAATATTTTAGTGGCTTGCTGGACTTCTATCTTTCCTGTATCCGGGACTACAACTTCCATTACGGGCTTCTTACATGCCAATTCATGTATACTTTGGAATCGCGGGATTCGTTGGTGTAATTGCTTCCTGTCTTTTAGGCCTCAATGAAAAAGCATTTTTTGCTCTAGGGTAAGTATAAACTTATGACACAATAACGTATGAGTCACCCTTTCGTTTATTATAATACGTAATTTCAGAAATAATTATCCAAACCTTGTAGACGAAGCAGTATTAATTAATGTAATCGGACTTATGTTAATCCTTTTTGGTGGATTAGCGGTTTATTTGGTATCACAAGAACGTTACAAACGTTTACCTAGAGCAGAAGACGAAGCACTAGTTGGTGGCAGAGCACAGTGAACGATTACGGTATATAAAAAAGCTTATTCTTGGCTTTCCAACATATAAACAAATTTCTAGTTATACTTTCATCATAATTATTATCATGTCAGTTTTCGAAATATTCCGATTCGTTTTTGTATCTTGTTTCTATGATCGACTTTCATGACCTTCGATTAAGAATAAAACTGTTAGCTGTCGTTTATCTCTTTTTTATCCTTGGTTAACTGGACTAACTAGTTCAAAATCATTTACTATCTATGTTAAATCATATTTAACTATTTTACTATTTCATATTTTATACTATTTTTAAATCTTTTGTACAGTTCTTATTGGTTGTTAGTTGAATTAGATAAATAAAACTTTATATATATTATGTAATAATAGTTTCAGAAATTTCTCCGTGCTTTCATTGATACAACAGAGCTGTGATGTTTAAGTTGTATTTAAAATAAAAAATGGTGGATATTACTAGCACTTAGATAAATTGAAATTTTATGATGGATTTTTCGTTCAATATTGCGTCTCGTAAAATGTAATCTCATCAGTATGTTCAATTATTTTAGATAAAACATATTTTATCTAACGTATTTTCTAATAATTAAAAATTGCTACCTTAAATGGTTGTAATATAAAGTATTGTGAATATTATATTGTTTTAATATATGTATATGTATATGCGTATATACGTGTGAATATTGAACTTGTATTCGTCTATCAATCAATTGTACATTATGATGGTCGACAGAAATGTATTTATTCAGAAAAGTATATATAAAAAGAATATACATCTTCCAAGCATAATTATGACTTACACTTTACTTTTCATCATATTTATAACCGAATAAAACAAAACAAAATTGTAATATTATTTCTAAATTTTTCCTTTATCATTTATCGAATATGTCAATTATTTTAAATGTTAATATTGAGATTCATCATTTTTATATTATTATTCATTCCAATCATTTAATATCAATACTTAATTCCAGTCCTTATTAACGGAATAATTTAGAAATCGAATCATGTAGTTAATTTCATTAATAACAGTGGAAACAGAAAATTTTGAATATTCCTATGTTTGCTTCTGCTTACTGTTTATTCGACAAGAGTTATCATACGCAGCAAAACCTTATCCTTCATGCTTCCATATACGTACATAACATGATTTTTAGGTTACATACTCGTACGTGTGAGTATCATGGACATAACGTCCGTTTATGCATATCATAATACAATCATATCGTCGTATATATGTCGTATACGTACACAGGTTATAGGTCTGGTAACTCCCGTGGTGGGATCAAGGCTTAATGAGCGGCAAATATTTTCCAATTTGCTCGCTAAGCATTAGACCGTCGCAATCACGATCGTCCGTGATCGTAGCTCCCCTCCTTCCGCCCTCAAAGGATCCCGCTAAAGAGAAGAAGACGTTTTGAAATGTGGATCATGGTTTCATTTTTCTTTTTATTGGAATACAAGTTTTAGATTTTTAGACTAGCATATGTCCATAAGCCATATTAAAAGGCCGCCGCCGCGACGACAGAAATATATCAATTCAACATGCCATGGACTTGTGCTGTGCCGAATTGTAGGACAAATAAAGATAAACGTAACGAAAAAATATCTGTTTTCATAGTGAAAAATGAAAATTTTGGTGCAAAATGGGCAGCATTGATTCCCGGAATAGAACGTTTGCGAACGGGTCAGCGAATATGCGAAAAACATTTTGAAGAACGTTACATAATTAGAGAATATATCAAGTACGATAATAATGGGAAGATTATAGCTCAGGTAAAATCATTTGATTTGTCCATTAAAATTATTTTCGCTACTGATAATGACAAAATCTTTTATTATTGTATGATACTTATTTTCAAATATTTGTTAGGTACCATTAAAACGTACGCGTTTACGACCAGGAGCTGTACCTACAATATTTGATGGATATCCATTGCAATCTCGATCGAGATCAAGAAGCCCACAACAAGACGTACAAGATGTAATAAGACACACAATGAGGAAATACGCCAGATTTTATACGGACCATACATATGCAGTACAAGAACGTAAGTTTTGACATTTTATTTTGTAATTCACTCATTTCAGGTCATATATTCTTTTCTGCGATTCTTGCACGCCAGAAACTATTCATTAAAATATTTGTATTTAAATTTATCTTATTGGGAAGTTCTGTAAAAATAAGATCTATTTATGAACATGCTTTGTTCAAGATGTATTTATTAACAAGTAAACGTAAAATATAGAATATATATTTACACACACACACGCGCGCGCGCGCGCGAGCACACACACACACATTTATAAATAATTTATGTTTAAACAGCAAAATGCTCAAAGTCAACAGCTAAAGAGGAAATAACCGCAAGTAGTACAACAAAGTGTTCCGAGTCAACAATTAAAGAAGAAGAAGAGGAAGAAGAAGAAGTAAGTGCAAGTAGTACAATAAAGTATCCAAGGTCAACAACTACAGAAGAAGGAGTAAGTGCAAGTAGTACAGCAAAATATTCAGAGTCAGTAACTAAAGAAAAAGAAGCAAACACAAGTACGATAGTATTGGAGAAACATCAAAATGAAGTTCAGGAAATATTACAGCTTAAGTCAATAAAGCAGGATGAATTTGTGAACAACAACATAGAACGATACGTACATCATAATAATGAATGTTCTGCTATTGTCTCTCTGGACTTTGATAGCAGTGTTCCTTCTCGTTGTAAGTATCTAATATTTTTTAATATAAAATACAACGGTAGATGGAAATGTTAATACTTCGTTAAATATTAATAATAATTTGTTGAAATCTGGTTACCCTGTATAATTATGACTGTTACCTTTATTGTATTGATACATTATTCCAGAAGTTTATCCCAAACATATTGTTATAGTTTTCATAACGATAGTAAGTATCTATTTAATCTTAATAAATTTCAAAACATTCAAAAACATCTATATGTCGCCTAATGCTTGTTTATAAAAAATTTATATTTGAAATTTGGACTTTTTGAAAATGTATCTATTTGATGAAACATAACTTTTTGTGCCATTTGTATTTTATACTGTTTTCTCTCTTTTAATAATCGACTTATTTTATGTCAACAGATTCTATTAATTCAAGTATAATGTCTTCCGTGAAATCGGATGTAAATATTGATTGTTCTATAAACAATACCATGCAACCTGAATCATTTGTGACAGTTACCAAAGCAGAAGATAACTTGAAAATGCTTCATTTTACAAGTTCTACTACAGTAATGTTTGACTCTATCGGTTTTAACTTTGAATCTCAACGTAAGTACGATAAATTTGTTTTGAAAGTAATCGATAACTTTTTACAATTATTTATAATTGTTAAAATTAAAATATCCACGATTATTAAAAATTTGTTGGGAAAAATAGTTTAAATCAGAAAAATATAAACTTTATCTTTTTTGCTTAGAGTAGTATTTGTTAATTATTCTTTCTTAAAGAAATTTCGTTAGTACATTTTTCTATCAAATGTCTAGATTGAGTATAAAAAGTTAATTATAGTTTTTTTTTTTACGACAGAAGACGATACTTTTGAGAATAATGCATCTTTGAAAATACCGAAACCATGGATCGTCGGCAACTCTAAAGTTGGCGATGAAGAAGCTCTCTTATTTACATATGCTATAAGAGTGAATGATTGCGGAAAAGAAAAGCATATTTTTGCAAAATCTGTTTTAGTCACAGGTTCTAGAAAAATAACTTACGAAATATACATGACACCCGTTGATGTAATAGCTGCAAAACTTCCACGAATATTAACTAAAATCACTATGATACCAGAAATTTTGAAAAAATTTAAAGATTTACGCACATGTAAAGGAATAACGTCCACTGGTTTAGATACAATCCGTGCAAACACTGCTCTAAAAAATTGTATTGGTACGGATTGGCGTCATGCAGACTGCTCTATATTATCTATCATGAGTGAGAGATGTAATTCATGTAAAAAATATTCTAATACCTTATCACAAAAGATTAGAAGAATGAAAAAAAGAACGGTTATTAAACGAGTCACAACTTCTTTGAACCCATTTGATGAAATGAAATTGAAGACTATGCGAGAAAAAATCAAATATAAAGATGCTAGGGTTAATCGAATGAAAGATAAGCTGAAGCGTACTACAGACCTGATCGTAAATCAACAGAAGAAAGCATGTATGATATGTATGACAGATAGTGACTTGGATAAAATTTCAAAAAATCAAAAATTAGTTATCCAAGAAATAATTTCGGCTGCGAAAACAAAGGATCCAAAAGGCCGCCGTTATACAGATGAGTTTATAATGATGTGTATGCTAATGAATATCAAATCTCAGAGTTACTACGAATTTTTGAGGAAGAACGAGATCATTCCATTGCCTTGTGCAAGGACCATTCGAGATTATATGTCTCAAGTGGGTACAAAGCGTGGATTTGATGAAAAATTTGTTAAGCTATTAAAAGAATCACAGTGTCCCGACCCTTGATGAGATCAATTCGAAGAAGTCTATTGCTGTGAATCCAGAGACGTTGACTTACATGAGCTTAACAGACTTTGATGACACTTTAAAGTTCAAATATCATCAGGTACTTGGCAACCCAAGGTCTCGTGTTGCAGTACCAGTTCTTAACAAATAAATATACTCAACCAATCGCTGGTTTTGCTTTAAGACGTTCAGCTTGCGAAGAATACTTAGCTAAAATTGTTTTTAAAGCAACATATTTGTTAAACAATGTTGGAGCTTTTATACATGATGTCATTGGAGACAGTGCTTTGACAAACAGAGAGATGACTAGGTACAACAGTAGCATAAATGAATTAAAAAAAAACTGATTCGCTCATCCGCAGATAATGAGAGAAAGATTTTCATGTTTTAATTAAATGTATTCAAGATAGGCTGAGTGAAGATTTGAAAAAATATAATTTGTTAAAAAAATTTAAAGATGTTTCTTTCATATTAATACCATTTCTTTACGACACGAATGTGCAACTATTTGTGAATATGATTTGTCGTATATTTTGTTGATAGATAGATCTCGTTATATATATAATCAGTAATTTTCCAATAAAATATGCACATATAAATAGAGCCGCAATGAACATGATGACTGATAAATCTTTAACATTTAACATTTGCAAATACTGATTACAAAAAGAAACTCTGGTTGCCTATAAAATATAATGAAAAATATTATCTGAGAAGTTCATAGTCCGTATATATGCATTATTCTTATAATGTATGTTTGTATTTGAGATACGTTGAGATATGTTGCAGATATCTAGACATGTGTAAAAATAAATATGTAAATCTATGTCTCATTGTCGTGGAAACATAATTTGATGTTTTATATATGTATTAATTACGTAATTATACCATACTTACAGGCTATCTATGCAAACAACTTTTACAAAATGATATATGTGTAAGAAAGGTAAATCATGTACAGAAACACTGATCCATAGCAAGAATAATACTTCAGTTGCACAGTTAGTTGGCATGAAAACGAAAGGTTTGATTCGTGCAAATTTGCATTCTTTTATCATTTAATGAAGTACGTAAACGAATGTTTCTTAAAATACACATCAAACATAAAAATTTTTTATCTCTCAGTGGACAAAATATTGGATGTACTGGAAATATGTCTTTCTGTAAGTAGGTTCATTATTATGTCCAACTAAGAATGTGTCAATTTAGACATCAAGGAAACCAAAAAGAAAAAGGGTCAGTCAATCAAAGGAAAATGTTCAAACCGATGTATAAAGATATTTTTATATATAAACATTTAACGTTTAATAAATGTGATTTAATATAAGTATTTTTTGCATTTTTAATAAGTTTTATAAACTCTAAAATTCTGTTATAATTTAATGCCTGCTCAATAGAAAATTTAATAACATTGGAAAGTTTCAGTCGTGAAAAGTATTATTTCAAATATTTTCGACAATATCATTCACATTACAGATAGTACATATAGATGGCTATGCAATTTTTTAATGAATTAAAAAACAAAAACAAACTTATTTACCAATAGGTGCGTCAAATCTACATGGTATAAAAGTATTAAAAATATATTAGATTTCGAAATTGTAATTTTGTTAAACGTTTTTATTGGAAATAATATTTAATAATGGTTCTCATAAATAATATTTATTCAAATAACATTCTTCTGTACCAAATGAAATACTGTGTATTTACTTCTTTTAAGCAAATCACGAAAAATTATAAAAAGTAATCTAGTCATTAATTAAGCACTACTCATGCCTATAAAAGGAATTACGTTGGTAAGACGTTATCATATATTCAAACGGAGTTGGAATATATATACAGTGTAACTAAATAGTAAATAGAAAAAGTACAAAGAAAATGTTATCATCAAAAGATAAATCCCGAGGAAGTAGATTCCTTCAGATACATGTCGTTCTCATTAACCTACTAGATCGCAGCGCTCTATGGCTAGCGGCCGATTTCGCAAAGCACGCTTTATGACATTAAAAACCTTACCCCCACCGCAGGATTTGTCAGGCATATCTGTATAAGTATACGACCCTAATCATAACGCATTGGGCGTAGTGATAAAAGTGGTAAGCCACCCTAGAGGACTAGCGTCCTCAAGCGTCAATTTTGACGAACATTGTGCGTTCAATGGTTAACCAAATCCCCGTGCCACAGGCCAAATATGAATTGTTAACCGACGTCCGACAGTAAGTTGCACTTTTTTTTTATAGTTAGTTGTCTTTTAATTCCCTTATATTATATGCATGCATGCATGCATGCGCGCGCGCGCTCGTGTGTGTGTGTGTGTGTGTATATATATGACAATCACATAACTCCTATAACAATAATTTGGTTTTCATTTATTTCTTTTTTTCTAATGTGTATAATAAATTTCGTAATTTACATTTACAAATTGATATTAGCAATATATCATTTTCAATGATATCATATTAAGCATAATACATACTTATTCATAACACTGTTTGGATGCCTCCCCACTACTAGATTTATATATTACAATATAATATTATAAAGTAGTATAGTTTAGATAATTACGCAGAAGAATATGCATGTATAATGTCAATACACATAAATTGAATAAATGATAATAATCAAAGTTCCATTTATAAGCACTTTATCTCTTAGATAATGTACAATATCAAATTCCTTATTTCAAAAGTTACAATTGAATATATTGTTAGATACACATATTTGTAAAGTCAACTACTATTGTTAAATTTGGTAAAATTTGATTTAAAAATTTGTAAATATTATTTTTTACAGTATTGAAACCGCCATTCATGTCAAATATCTTTTTACTCTACTTAAAAAGTTCTTTCAATATATTTTTGTAAACCTAAATATTTATAAAAAAAGGTATATACCTATATCGTTATAGAAAGTGTAAAATATAAACTTTGCTTGTTTTCATTGAATAATATAGTTATATTTATCTTATTTACATTCTCTATATTTACATTTTCCTGTATAATATTAAATATCTTTACAATATCTACTTTTATAGCTTTTTTTTTTATGTGTAATGAGTCATATGTGTGGGCATATATGTGTGAGTATATGTCAAAAGTTACAGGTGGTGTGGTTATTGATTATCCTATATTTACTATGATACAAGAAGCCTTCATGGTTTAAAATGGTTATAAATGCGCATAAAATAAATTTGAGATTTATGTTTCATGCAGCTTCAAGCGTATAAAATTGAGAAATAAATTTGTTATAATGAATTATTAATTGTATTTACTGCACACATTTCTGATATTGTATGAAACATAAGCTTATCTGTATGTATATATATCAATGACTCAAATTTAGAAATTAATACAAATTTTCATATCCTCTTGTAGACCACGTTGGAGAACGCAAGTTCTGTGCTTGGCATTAGTATCTTTGATACTTGGAGTTCTTTTCGTGACACGCGCGTGGTTGGGAATTGTTATCCTTCGCTCACCAAGAGCGAAGACACTCGATACAGAAACACTAACAGACAATGCCAAGATTGCTACGTGGTTACGTCGGGCTCGGATGTACGCCGAGTCGACGAAGGAGAACCAGAATGCGGACAGGAACAACAGCATCAGTTCGCCACAACACTACAACACCAATTCCTCAGGGTACTTATATATTTATTGCCCAAAGTATATATGTCTCAAGAGAAAGTTTGCGAACATTGTTATTATCATCAAGAATTAGTTAGGAGAAAATAACATTTAAGTCATTGAAAAGAGCTTTCTTTCATAGGCAAATCATTGTCTGTTATTACACCATATCGAGCGACCTGAACACGTTCTGGGAGCTCAGTCCGTCGCACATTGACCCTGATCTTTGTACGCATATTATCGTGGGTTTTGCGGGCGTGGTGAACTGCAGCCTAGATTTGGGCAGTAATTCATCAATCTACAAGGAAGTTATCGCCTTGAAGAAATTGCAACCTCAATTAAGGGTCATGATCAGTGCTGGCGGCAGTAATGAGCTCCACTTAGGTTTCTCAGAAATGGTAAAAAATCATGCAAATAGAAAAAGGTAACTTCTGTTGTTTTTCATTTTAATTGTTCCGTTATAAAGTGCATTGAAAACGCTACATGTTCTCTTTTTTATAGATTTATACGGTCCGTTTTAAATGTGACAAAGACATTTGGTTTCGATGGACTTGACTTAGATTGGGAATTTCCTGCGTGGCTTGGAGCTGATGAACGGGAAAAACTCCATTTCGTACAATTATTAGAGGAATTACGAAGAGAATTTTACCGGGCTACAAAAACGTTGATTCTTTCTGTTGCAGTAGCTGCTCCACAAGCTATTGTTGATCAAAGCTATATGGTTGCAGAAATGGCAAAGTGAGCGAACATGTTTTTTGTAATATGAGTAATATTAGATAGCTGCACTACTATTCGATAATGGCCAATAATAATTAGAGCTATTAAGATTATTTAAGAAAAAGTATTTCTTTATGTAACTATAAAGTCAATTTTGTTTATTTATATTTTCGTAAATGTTTATATAAAATTTATCAAATTTTGTTATTATTTAGGTATGTAGATTTTGTGAACTTGATGTCATATGACTACCATTTTTATGTATGGTACTATCCAATTACCGGACTCAATGCACCGCTTTTCTCACATGCTGCTGAATCCGGTTATCTTTCCACTCTAAATGTTAATTATTCGGTTCATTATTGGCTTTCAAAAGGGATGCCAAGAGAAAAGTTAATTGTTGGGATTCCTACTTATGGCCACAACTATAGACTGGATAATCCGCAGAATCATGATTTACTCGCACCAGCAAATGGTTTCGGAGAATTGGGGAAGATGGGTTTCGTTTCTTATCCTACAGTTTGCGAGTTCCTTCAAAACGGCGCGAAGAGCGTTTTCAAACAAGAAAGCAAGGTTCCCTATGCCTATAAAGACAGAGAATGGATCTCATATGATGATGTTACAAGTGTTTACTATAAGGCATGTACATATACTACTCTTACTTTTCAAGTCCATTCGATAAAATTATTAAATTTAAGACGAACGATTGTATTTCTAGAATTAAGATCGCTCAAGGACCAAACATATTCTAATTGCTATGTACTATGTTTTAGGCTAAATGGATCCGTAGGAATAATTTTGGAGGAGCAATGATATTATCCTTAAATGTTGATGATTGGAATAATACATGTAAATTCAATGAAAGCTTTCCTTTAACTCGTACTGTTAGCAAAATTCTCAGGTATCAAGCCGATTAATCCATTTTCGTTTGTCTCTTCTTTACATTCCAAACAGAGATATCGCATTCCTTGAAAAGTATTTGATCGATCAAATCGGAACTGCTTCTTCTTAATTTCTTACAGTGTCATAAAGTATTGTTTGCTCTTAAAAGAAAACTTCTGTCTTTTTTCAAAATAATTTAATTGCATTTGCAATTGTTTGCATATCATAAAGTACAACTATAATTTTAATTCAAAGCTATTAAATTAAACATACACGTATTTATTTATTATTATTAAAACATAATATAATTCATTTATAAACATATAGGAAGAAATTAAAGACGAATAATAGAATATTTATTAGTCATATTTATTAGACAGTAATAGTCATATCTAAATCAAAATTCTTTAGAAACTTCTTTGATGATCGGATATGATACTGTATGGCCGAATTACTCATAGGTATACTTCTGTTATGAAATTCCAGAGTGCAAAATTATGTATATCCTGGGTTTTAACAGCAGTCACCCTCGTTTTCTACACTCCTAGGCCAGGTATTTGTATTTTTTAGGCTGATGCAATATTGATTTGCCTGTTAATTTCAAATTTTCTTTCTATATCTTTTTCCAAACATTTCTTCAACGTCCGATGGCTATCGCTATTTGTCAGACATCTGGATTGCACTTTTCTACACGTAGTCTTACTGGTCATACACAGCCCAATAATGATCTCCTCTTTTACCCCCGCCCCCCCCCCCCCCTCCTCTCCCCTTGCTCTGCCCCATAGATCCATACAAAAGCAAAATGGTATCGGACCAACAACTGCTTTCGGCGACCTTTAACGCGCATCGTCGCTAACACATACGTACATGTATACGAAAGGAACATTAAGGAGGAAAATTACTTTCCTATCTAACCTTGTACAAATTGTTACCAAGTACACCCTATTAATTATAGTTAATAACAATTATTTACATTGTATTTATTCATTTCCATTTTACTTGTTTTGTTTGAAATATAATTTATTTTGAAATATAAATTTGTTTTCTCTTTTACATATATTAGTAGATATTAATCTGAAAACTTATGTTAAGGTAGGGAATAAAGAAACTAAATAGCACATTATTAATTAATAATTTTGTGCGGATTCCGAGGATTAATATTTCAGTGATTTGGAAAGTTCAAATTTTGAAATTAATGATATTTAATTATTATGTAAATTGAATCGTTCAACGTTACCACCTGGAAAGGATTTTTGTGATTTTTCAGTTAAAAGTTAGTATTATAATTTACAAATAAGTGGCAGTTTATTAATTTAATATCACCTCTGGTAATTTTCATCAAACTTTCATTGCGAAGAAAACTTCCACTGATGCACACATGTTGACCAAAAAAACTGGTTATCGTAAGATTTATGCTAACTCCTTATGTTTTAAAAGCCAGCGTCTGGAAACTTTGACTTCAGAAAGTTAAAAGTTTGAATTTCACGACTGTTCAAAGGCGTTAATATTCTTGAATAGATGTTGAATTTACTGTATTTACTCTTTTCAGTTTTTATTCTTTTTTATGTGTTACTTATCATTATAATAAACGTAACAAGCGTTTTAGAAGATGCCTTGTAACAGAAGCTGTTAAAAGAAATTAATTCGTGTTTTTAAATTTACAAATGTAAAGCGGCAACTCGAAGTATGTAATTAATTATCATTTAAAATTATTAAATATGGTTCCTCTATTACAGATATGTATTATCATGATAATTACTGTTAATTAAATGAAGTTGAATTTCAACATAATTTATAATATAGATATGTCGGGTTCACATTATGATTAGGTTTAGGGGCGTGTAACGAATCTTCATTTGGACTAGACATCGTTGTTATGCAATAGAGAAGATATTTACTAGTACAAATATGATTATTAGTACAAGTGTGGATATTACAGAATTGACAAGTAACCGCGTTGATTAGACAATGTTAACGACAATGGTATTAGGTTCGATAACGAATCCACGGTCAACGGGATAACAAATGTACTTTCTCCCAAAGTCTAATTTCTCGGACTCGATTTACTTGTCTACGATACTAGTATTACTAAACCAACTCTTTGTTAGAACGTAGAGTATTCACTGATCGTGAAGACGCTACGTAATTCGCTAATGAGACCTCACGAGAGAATGACTTTCCGTCACGATGATGCTGCAATGCGTTAACGTTGCTGTTAATTGGTTAATTTCTATATGTCGGTGGTTGAAGAAGAATGCTAACCACCCTTGAGAGAGAGAGAGAGAGAGAGAGTTGCTAGCAGGAAGCATGGTAGGTGATAGATTTAAGGGCTGCTAAGACTAAGACTATTTGTCAGTTCGAAGAACCTTAGCTAAATAAATCCTAAGATTTGTAGCGGATCCTTAGGCTAGCTGGAAATATACTGTGAAGATGTATCGACATCTGGCAATCATCTTGTCCGAAGAATGGGGTCTTTGTGTAGCGAGCCACGGGACAGAAACCGTTGGAGGGTTTACTGTCGCGTGCCGCTACAATTATATTTTTTTAAGGAGAGCTGTACGATTACTCCATACCTTTGTTAGGTAAAACGTTCATCCCGTGACCGCGGCTACGTTTAGCGACTGGTTGTGTCGCTTCGAGTCCAAGCTCATTGTCACAAAATCTCGGGCAAACATAATCGGATTAAATCGCAAACAATTACTTAAGTACGGCTTATGATAAGAATCTAGACTAAAGTATCGAGGTTTTGCCAAGGATTGCAAAGAGAAGGCCCCTCATCTCCGACAGATATAAAATATCTCTTTTATTGATTTAAGTATTGGTAAAAGATGTTGAAATATAGGAAATATTCGAATATCTCAATAACATATATTACAATTTTCTATATATTAAAAATTGTTAATATTCGTTGAAAGTTAAAAGAAGAAAAATAATTAATAGAAAATGATATTTTTTAATTATACATTTCCAAATCGAATATAGATACGTTAAGTTTTATACAGAAATGTATTTTTAATTTTAACGAAAGTAAAAGCATAATTTGATCGATATTAATCATTTTAGAAGTATAGAAATGATTTTTTTTTTTATTAGATTTTTTAAACTTTGCCTCTAATTATATAATCAAACTATCATAATGTGCCATAGTATCGTAAATAAAAAAAAAAAAAAAAAAAAAGAAAAGAATAGCTTTACGTTAAATCGGAAACATATTTATTGCACTCAAATTCATAAATTGATTGCAATGAAATTGTTTATCAGAATAAGAATTAAAACTATCATGTATCATTTATTTAATATTAATATTAAAAGATATATTGTTAAAAATTATTGCAATAAAACTAAGAAAAACAAACTGCAGCATAACAAAAATTAGTTTATTCTAATCAAAATCAAGCAGATTTAATGGAATATGTGAAACGAAGAAAGATTTAGCGTTTAATTTACTCATAAAGAGATAGAACAAGCATGATAACAAGTGAAATTTATTATTGAGAGAACAATGAAAGAAAAATGAAACAATATTCATAGTTTATCGTAAAATATGCCGTATTCTCTTAGTTTTACTGCGGTAAATATAAAGAATTCTATAAGATAGTTTTAAGCGTCAGAACTTCGTCCATGTTCGAATAGAATTTTTGACTAATAAGTATGTATGTAATTTTTTCATTTCACTATGCATATCTACTATCCATGTAATGAGAATGCTTAATAAAAAGTACTATTGAATTACTTCAATTTTCCTCACATTTTTCGAAGATGAAGATTTTAATAAGTTTTTTCCAAACAAAGTATATTATTTCTATAAAGTATTATTTCAACAGTACCATATATTACGAAAACAATAGCCATATAATCGTACGTGCATATTTGTTGATATAAAACTATAAGAAACTGTTTTATATATACATATGTAGTTTCCTGTACGAGAAGATTATTGAGGCATGCGCATAAAATTCTTTCCGAAGGATGGATCCCCACGATCAACAAGTTATCCTACTCTTCACCGAATCATTCAGTTCTTCCGCAACGCTCGTGGCACGAACATTGTGCCACCGGTGTCTTCATAATATTTTATTGTATTTCCTCGGTATCCGATTTTCACTATCGGTATACAGTTTACGTTGGTTATAATTAGTTCATAAGTTAACAAACTAAACGTGACTAAATTTGCTGGCATATATATATATATCGAAGATTATCAATTTTTTAGAAACTATTAATAGTTTGAATCAATCGAGGTAAGTAGTAATGTAGCTTCTTTTCAATTATATTTAAAACATATCAACACTTTGCGTTAATCTGTCTTTACATCCCATCGATGTACTATGTATATTCATTTTTCTTGTTTTTCCTTTTCTTTCTTCTTCTTTCTTTAAAGTATTTTATATATATAATATATATTTTTTTTTACGCACACACATGCGCGCGCGCGCATCCGCACACACACACACATACCCACACACGAAATATATAATATATATTATATATAGAGGATATTTCGTTTAACTGGAAACGACAGAATATCTCGCGAGGCATTGAAGTTATCGGAAGAATGTTTTAACGAAAGTTGTTTGGTTCGAGCTGGAGCATCATATCGATGAAATTATTTTTTTCCAGATCGAGTAGTGAAGGAGATTTTAGGGCCAACTTCATTTTTTTAAACGGAACCATATATTTTTAATACATTAATCGACCCATCTCGGCATTCCCCATAGAAAAGTATTAGCCTGTTTATGCCGAGAAATTAATAGTCTGAGGAATATTTCAACTGTAATTTGTCAAATTTAACGTACGGAAGACAAAAACAATGTAAACACAGGAATACCGCTCCGCGTCTTTCTTTGTCTTCCATACATTTGACACATTAAAGTTAAAATATCGCCGAAACTAATAATTTTTCGACATAAACAGGCTAATACTTTTCTATGGAGAATGCCGAGATGGGTCGATTAATGTATTAAAAATATATGGTTCCGTTTGAAAAAATGAAGTTGACCTTAAAATCTCCTCCACTGCTAGATCCGCAAAAAAAAAAAAATTTCATCCGTATGATGCTCCTTCTCGAACCAAACAACTTTCGTTAAAACATTGTTTTGATAAATTTAATGCCTCGTGAGATATTCTGTCGTTTCCAGTTAAACGAAATATCCTGTATAACATGAAATTCTAAAAACTATTTGATGTAATGTTTAATATTGTAACCATTCTCGAACCAAGAAATAAAGAGAATGAAAATTCAAATATAAAGAGAGAGAGAATAAAGGATATAAAATTTGCAAAAATGTTAATAACCATTTGCTTGTATTTAGGCGACTAGAAAAGGAATTAGGGAATAATAAGAATATGGGATGAGAAGGTCGCTACATGAAATCGTCGTAGTCATCGTAAACATAGTCGCCGTATTCGCTCAAAAGAGTGTTGTCATCTTCGATTTTCAGTTTTGCTTTTCCCTTGCCCTTGTTCTTTTTCGCCTTTTCTCCTTTCTCGATTTTCTGCTTCTCAATCAACAAATTATCGATCAACGTTTTAACTTTCTTCAAATGCGCTGAGGATACTGTAAACAAGATTAATAGAATATACCATATTTACCATTAAATTAATTAATTTTAAGCATTCTAAAAAGCAATATGCATTTATGAAATCGATTGTTTGCCCTATTAAAGTATATTAATTTATTTGATATTAGTTTACAGAGAAGATGAAATAAATTTATAATAGAAAAAAAATTGTAATTAAAATTAATTTTATAAAGAAGAAGTGAATTTATAAAAGGAATAATTTATTGAAATTGAATTTTTTTTTTAAATATAGCCTTTTGTTAATTGTTATGATGTTACTCTGTTGCCATGCAGACACAGTAGTGAGGATAGATGGCACAAAGATATTGGATTCTTTTATATTTTAATATAATGTACTTACAATTGAGAGAAACAGATTTAATAAGTTCTTCCCCAAACGGAGGAAACTCGGCATTTTTAGCAAGTTGATTTAGCTTCTGTGTAAGTACACTTCCATACTGCTCGAATTCTTCTTTTGTGCTAGGTACTGTCGTATCTAGACTCAAAGCAGGTTCTTCTGTTACACCTAAGGGAAAAATTTCAAATTATAACTTCTAATAAGATAATTACAGCTGTTTTTACTAATAATTTTTATAATAAAAAATATTAGATGATGAGTGGATATAATACTAATTACATTAATTTACATTCGTCTATCTTTCATAACTTAATTGTTCAAATTTCACCAATAGTGATAAAAGTAGTGCTTGTTCGTTTAATATTAAAAATTTACATACAGGATGATATTTTTAAATATATTCCTTATGTAGGCGAGATGTTACCTATAACTTTAATTCTACGAGATTTTACTTTCGAATAAACAAATAATTTTAAACATTCGTCATATCAATGTTTAGAAAGCACATAGTTAAGTATATTGTTATTAAAATTAAACATTTATCAGGAACGGTACGGGAGATTAAATGTTGATAAATAAGACACGTCTGCATTATATTTTTATGAAATAGAAGTGTTTATTTTTTATACAATAACAATTCTGCACTTTCCTCAAAGATTATATTAAATAATTGAGATACATGATTTACATCTCTGGTACAGTTCCTGACACAAACTTAATCTTTTTAAATGGATTAAATGTAAAAATATGAGAATGTTCAATAGTTAACAATTAACTATTTTAATTACAGTAGTAAGTATAGTATTTAAGAATTTAAATACACCCAAAATTTGTTTAATTTTTTACAGCAATATGATGAAAACAGAACACTTTGAGCATATAAAACGTTATTCAGAATTTTTTTACAACTATTTTACTGTATGTACAATTTTAATTTATATAAAAAATACTTCATATTGTCCTTTTAAGAACGAGAAAATTGTTAGAAATTTTATGTTATGTATATATAGTTATTTTACTAAATGGAATGTATTTAAAAATTACATAATAATTATTTTGATTTTTACACCAATAACACTTAATACTGGCAAAATATACTGTATATTAGTTTATGAAAGATAAAGCTTTAAAACATAATTAAGCCATTAAAAATTTGCATTAAGCCATGAATGTGGAATCAACTCTTTGCGATCCAATTATTAGACCTTGAGCAAATACAATATCTGAAGTAAAATATTTCTTCTAAATCGTAGCTGTGAAAGAAATAAAGCACATTTCAAAAATATAATATTCACATTAAGTTTCAATTATCTTAATTTAAAGAGTTATATTTAGGATTTAAACATTTAGATCTAAATGCAACAGCTTTCATAATTAAAATGATATTAGATTCGGCAACTAACTTAATATCAATTAAGAACTTTAGGAGATTCAAAGATAAGGAGAAGCTTATAGATGCGTCTCGAAATTTGAATCTAAACTTGAAATTGAACAAGGTTATGAAACAAATAAAAATAACAATGCTCATACTTAGATACATACGTTATTAATCTAATGTACTTTACTGTGCTATAGTTTAGATCTGCGTCAATTTTATGTAAAATTACAAAATAGTTCATAGCTTTGCAGTAGCAAGATCAAATATTTAAAAAACAAAGTAATACATACTTCCTAATTCCTTGTAAGCAATGTACTAATTCTAATACTTTTAAGAAAGATGGCATTATCTTTACCTTATCAAATATTAATGAAGTGACTACATACTTTCATAAGTTATTTAAAATTCATATTATTAAATAAAAATAGGAGTGCAAAGAGTTAATAAGTAAAAGTTTTTAGCGAAGTCATTTCTTCTCAGTTTTGTGCGGCTTGCGATGAGAAAAATCAACAAGGTTGGACAAACCGAAAGTCTCCATGGCAAGGCGTAAATCAGCTTCTTCTTGGAGCCTTTGACGCCTTATTTGTTCCGCTCTCCTCTCTTCTGGCGTTAACGCTTCCTCTTTCTCTTTAGCTTTCCTTTCTGCCTCTGCCTTTGCCTTTTTCTATAATTAACAAAATTAGAAATACTTGTCATATTAATATAATAAACGCTCTAAGTTTCTTTACATACATAAACTAACAGATATTAGGTAAACAAAAACATACAATAAAAATTGTAAATTTTTATTTATATAGAGAGCATCCCTACAATCATGTTACAACTGGGAAAAGGAGTGTTCATGAAAGAGTAAGTTTAAAATGCGCAATAACGTTTATGCATATGCTTTGTCTTTCCCAAGGGAACAATTCTTTTCCCACCTGTACCTTACTTGTATAATGTGAAGATAAACAGAAAATAATAAACAAGCAATCAAATAAGTGGATTAAATTTTACTTTAAGATAAATTACTTTAGGAAAACCTATTTAAAAATTTCAATCGAAAGAAAAGTTATACCTCACGCTCTTCAATTCTTTCTGCCAAAGCTTTCTTTGGCTTTGGTTTAGCCTTAGGCACTTCTGCAGGTTTTTCTACATCTTTCTTTTCTTCTTCGACATCTTCCCAGCTATCCTGTTGATTGATTATTTCTTGAAATCATCGTACAAGCACTTCATTTTCTAACATATGTATTTAATTCTACTTTAATCTTATATTTCTCCCTACAATAATCTAGATCTATCAATAAAATATCTTTACAAAATAATTTATATCCTACATGATCCGGAATATGTTCTGACAATTCCCGCCATTATCAAATCTTACATAATCATGACATAATTAAATTTAATTTTATTTAAAATTGAAAATTATGCTACATTTAAGCATCACGTAACTGTATCTATGACATTACTTTAAAACTGAGGTAAACTTAGGATCAATTCATCTCCGATACGTAGAATTCAATTTAAAAATACATACAACACGTTAGTAATAAATTCCAAATTTCTATAATTATTCATTATCAAACATAAACGTAAATTTTCAATTTAAATGCATTTCATTCGTCTTGTATTCTAATTTTGGTTTCAATGTTTATACAATTCAAATTCAAGAACAAACTTCAAATCTGTTCAACAATAATCAATTATCGTGCTATTCGACTCATGTTGACTAGCTCTATGAAAGGTTAACCATACTTATGGTGTGTCGTCTGAACGGAAGATTTTCAAAATCGTATGCACAAAATTAGAATAAGAAAGCCAGTAACACAGAACCTTGACATCTTCGTCTTCGTCTTCGCCCTCCCACTTGTTGGATCTGATAGCGAGGTCGAATTTCGCCTCAGCGTTTTCGACATCTGTAAAAGTTGAAGGTTAAAATGGTTTCGTAGTTTCGATTAAAGGTACAATCGCATAACAATTAAATGTCGGAAAATCGATTTGTACATACCCCACTCGTCATCCATGGTGTGGATTTTGGATTATTTGCGCACGATTTCGTTCGTAAATGAAACAAAACCTCCTCGAACTAACGTGGTTGAACAGATCACGACTGGAATCAAACGAGCCATACTGTGCGAGGAAAGCGTGTGCCTTTCTTGCGAGATAGTGGTGGTGTGAAACATAAATTACGCATGTTAGAGATTGGATGCCCTGTATTAAAAATAGTACCAAACACAATGATTATTTAGGGATTATTATTATCATTTCAATCAGCAAGGTTTCGCAACGGCAATTAGTAATAGGAGAACATAGTAATAATATATAATAGCAATGATTTGTAGCGACAAGTTTTAAATTCTAAAAAAAAAGAGTTGTTTATCAATTTCTGTTAACTTATTTTCGTATTTAATATATAAAATGTTATTAATTCTATTGCTTTTTCTTTTCCTTTTGTAAAATGATAACATTTTGTATAACACATTTGTACATTGTAAAACAAATGCACATAGATCGATGGAAATTCGTTTCTCTGTAATTAATATATTCGCAAAATTTATCATTTACGCTAGTTCATGGCAAATTATTTATAATTTAGATTCATAAGGCTAAAATTTACTATTTGTTTCGGTATTAAAGATTGTCGTCATATTGCGAAGTTCTATCATAAGGGGACTTCCCTTATATATACGTTTGAATTATACGTTACGGATTCAAAATTTAGATTAAAACAATATGTGATGTATGTAGATACATGTATTGTGATATGAGTAGTAATACAGCTGTGCGATTCTGCAAGTGATATACTTTTGATACAATTGGCAAGTAAATTCAAAATATTATTGCCTAAACAATTTGCGGCAGTTGCAAGAAGACCGAATATTTTATATATTAAGCTTGAAAATAAATTTAACATTATATTTTAAATAAGATCGCGCACGTAACGTTGAACATAAAAGTTATTTACGAATTAGAATATAATAAATTTTGTTATTAATACAGAAATTCAAACTTATAATTTTCCCTCCTTTGAGCGACCATTTTTATTAACAATAACGGTTATATCTTTTTTAATTACTTGTATTGTCAACCAGTCGACCATAAAAAAAGAAGATACAACATGATACTGATGACAATACAAGATGACATTGAAAACTTTCTCTTTATATATAAATATACGTACTAGTTTTATAATTATATAATAATTTTTATTTCTTTTGTTCTTAGAAAAATGAATGACATGGAGGTTTATATTACTTGCCCATACAACAAATGTCATCGTATTAGAAAATCCAGATTTCAAATTCATATAACAAAATGTGCCAAAAATTACCCGAAAGATTACAAGGTTATTTGTAAATACGATAGATCACACGTATTAGACCCGCAAGAGTACGAGGTAAATTAGAAAACATTTTTACGCACCCTTTTTTATAAATTTTTACATTTCATTCATGTTATTCCTACTTAACCATTTGTGTTACCCAATAGAGGTATTTAATATCTGATAAGTCAAATTATTGATTCTTAGATTCTAATGTTAGTATAATTTATTTCTGTAGCACCATTTGTTAGTATGTCCAACAAGTGGAGATGTAAAAAGTAAGGAAATCACATTAGAATCAAGTGAAGACGTTCCGAGGATTCCAATAGAAGAGAGAGTATCTAGCACGAGATCTTGTACAATGGATGAAGACTGGACTGGAAATAATCAATCATATAATCCACTAGCTGCGACAGAAAATAGAGATGTAATTAGAGGGGCGATTGCTATGTCAAAATCACAGAAGAAACAATTTAAACAGTATGAAAGAGAGAGAATGTCTCTTCTTCAAAAGACTAACAGCAACGCTAGCAGCAACACTAGCAGCAACACGAGTACCACAAGAAAGAAAGTAGACATTGAACAACCATTGCAGCCACCTAAACAACTTTCTAAAGCAATGTTATGTGATGAAAATTTTGCTAGTAATCTTATTTCCAAGTTAGACAAATTGAAAATAGAGGAAAGCGATGGGAAGAAGGGAACAAAGGGTAATTCATCGAAGAAAGAAGATGTTCCCATTATAAGTAGTAATAGCAGCAACATAGCAGATTCTGAAAAAAATTGCTTGAAAAATAATACTATTGATACAAGTACTGATATAGGTATCACTTCTTCAACTATAAATAATAGTTCTAGTCAAAAAGAAAAAGAAAATATTCCTAATGAAGAAAACAATGCTGTTGCGTTATTCAAAAGTAACTTTGAGGCTAATAAAGGTGTTTCAGATGTAGAAAGTGAACCTAACATAAATGTAATTTCTCAAGGAAATAATTCTGAAACACAAGGGAACGATAAAAAGGATAATATTAAAAAAAGTACTTCTCAACCAAAGTTAAGCAGACAAAGTAGCTCTAACTCTCAGAATATTATTTCGTGCAATACAAAAATAGCAGCAAAACTCTACGGGGAAGCAAAAAAAATTAGTACTGGGAGAGGATTCACTAGAATTTATCAGCATTTGAACTCTAATATGAAAATGGGAGAAGAAGCAGAAGGGAAAAAAATGACACAAGATTTGGTTTCTGACTACGGTTATGACAAAGAATAGGAAATACTTCAATAATGTGCTTAATTTCGTTATTTCCGTTACTTCATTCTTAACGTATTACCTTATGAAATTCTTTTTTCTTTTTATGATGTTACTATATGAAGCAATTCCGTTTCCTTCTTAAAATGTTTGATATGATTTTTAAGAATTAACGATGAAACTATATGTATAGTTTCCATAAAGTTTCTTTTTCTTTTGTAATCGTAAAATGTCGGTATTTCGTTTTCCTCTTCCTTTTTATTATTATTATTAGATTCTTTTTAAAACTTAATAAGACCTTCGAAAACCATGATAATTAAAATGATTACGAATATCGATTGGAAAATTACAGTATTATGCAAATTAAATATATGTACAAATGATGTATTTTTATAATACAATTGGTAATTCGACTTTTAATAGTGACAAAATATTATTCGCTAGAAAAGTACTGATGATAATTGAGTTTATATATTTTTTTAAATTAAATATATTTTTACGCAACAGCAATTACTATGATGTTTAATTACAAAACCTCCTAATCCACATGAAAATAATTGAAGTAAATTACTGATTTTATCGTAAAAGTTTCACTAAGTAAATATTTGTAAAAAGAAGATAGCAACAAGTAAGTAAATTGTTTAATATAAATATAATTTTTACATACATCAGAGAATTAAAAAAAATATCTTTATTATATTATATATACATATATACATAATCCATCTAATTTATACTATATGTATATAGTACACTTATATATATATATATATATATATATATATATATATATATATACATATATATGATATAGTATAAAATAAATAAATTATGAGCGTATGTCCTCAATTGATTTGTTTTATTTATTATATTTATTACATTTATTCTATAAGAATGCCAGTCTTATTATAGAACGCATATGCATTGATGTGAAATCCTGTCAACTTCCAGAACAAACTGTTGTGTGTTCTGAAGTTCTTCGAAAATCCGACTTGTACAAATCGCTTCTTATCGCTGGTGTCAATTTCTCAATTTTGTTTGTCATAATATTGTATCTACCGTACTAAAAGTTTCACACAATGGTAAATATAAAGAAGAATTAATTTAGTATTATTTATTATAATTTTCATTAACCTTTTAGGTATCTTTCTATTAAAATTTGGAGGTTACATAAATTGCATTGTCATTCGCTAATAACGAAATAATATATATATAATTATAGTATTAGGATATTGTATGTAAATTTGTTTTATTAAATGTGTTTTTGTGTTTAAAAAATTTTTTCATTTCTTCATAGAAATTTATTCATTATTGCTTATAAATTGCTATTGTTAAAACTTGAATGATGATCATCATAAAGTTAATTTAATGAAGTTTTTTTATTTATTTATTTATTTATTTATTTACATCACATATAGACGCATCGTTTATTCTGTGATACTATGTTCTTATTAAATTGAGTATTTCGAGTTTTTATTTATATCGAGTGTTTTAAGTTTGTTTAGCTGGTATTTTTTAGGTTACATAAATTCATATTTACAAGTCGAAGTGGAATATAATAGGGCTATATTATTTTAGAATTTATAAAAAATTTAAACGATATTGCTCAATAGTAGAAACATCAGTTTCAAAAGATTATGAAATTTAAGAATATAATATTGACATTTTTAACTCGTATCTAATTCCATTTTTACGCTAACAGGCACGCAGATATGATACACGCACAACAATCTTTTCTCCTGAGGGTCGTCTTTATCAAGTAGAATATGCAATGGAAGCTATAAGTCATGCAGGTACTTGTCTTGGCATTTTAGCAACTGACGGTGTTCTACTTGTGGCAGAAAGACGTAATATAAATAAATTATTGGATGAAGTATATTATTCTGAAAAGATCTATAAACTCAATGACGACATTGTGTGTTCTGTTGCTGGTATCACTTCTGATGCTAATGTATTAACAAATGAATTACGTTTAATCGCGCAACGATATTTACTGCAATATGGAGAGCCTATTCCTTGTGAGCAACTTGTGTCTTGGCTTTGTGATGTAAAGCAAGCGTATACACAATATGGAGGAAAAAGGCCTTTTGGTGTTTCTATCTTATATATGGGATGGGACAAGCATTATGGATACCAATTGTATCAGTCAGATCCAAGTGGGAATTACGGAGGCTGGAAAGCAACTTGTATTGGACATAATTCTGCTGCTGCAGTATCGTCGTTAAAGCAGGAATACGATAATAACAATATCACATTAGATGAAGCAAAAGCGCTGGCTATAAAAGTGCTGTCTAAGACTTTAGATCTCAATAAGTTATCAGGAGACAAAGGTAAATGTATATGATTTAAATGTAGTTTCATAAATGTAAAATTGTGTAATATTTAAACTACTTTTTATCTTATTTCAGTGGAAATGGTCACCCTAATAAGAGAAAACGATAAAACTATTACAAGGATCCTTCCTACGAGTGAAGTTGATGCTTTGATCGCAGAACACGATCGTTTAGAAGCACTTGCTGAACAAGCAAAGAAAGAGAAACAGAAATTATAAAAATAACTATATCGCGTATCTTGTATTTTTCTTATATTTTCTTGTTTAATAATATTGTCCTGAAATTCTATGAATTGTCTTGTACAATTTCCAATCCTTATACCGAATATAATGTCAATATCCTTTTACGCAACATTACATTGTACCGAAGTGAAAGTATAAAAGGCAGAAATAATGAATAATAATGTACAAATTAATAAGTTTCTTGTACGAGCATCATATTTTCTCTCTTTCTTTTTTTTTTTTTTTTAAATCAAAAGAATAACTGGATTACGTTTTAACCGAGTAATTGTTATAAAGAAATATATCTTGGAAAAATATATTAGAATAACAGGTACAACACAGAAGTCCATTACAAATCAGAGACGCACAGAAAGAAGCATTTACCTTATAACAGATATTAAAAAATAATGAAAAATTGATACAGCAGTTAGAGACACCTGACACACTATAACAGCCCGTACGGACAAAGTTTTTTATTATAAAAAATTAAGCGATTAGTTTAATAAACATATGTCTATGGTGCTATGTTAACTGGGATAAGATAAAAAATTGAAAAAGATGAAAAAAAAAGTTACGAGTCGAGTCATATTGACCAGGCTGTCACTGCGGTCCCACTCCCGGGCGCGATCCCACTACTGCCCGCCACGGAGACTTTTGGCTGCTGGGTTTCCCCTCTGGCCCGGTTCGCCTCTCCCTAGCCAACCTGGCCATCCCGGATTCCTCGACAGGATGCCCATATTGATGGCGAGCTTAGCGCGGACGCCCAGTCAACGTGAGTCCCGCACCAACAGTAGCCCCCGCTCTCAGACCCTCCATCATAACTAGCCTCCGAGTAGCCGGATTACAGGAGCCGCCACACTCCCAGCTGACAACCTTCGCTACTAATCGTCTATTTGAAGTAAATTTTTGACATATTTCTCACGAAGAAGGATATTTTAACGAAATGTTCTCGAAATTAAATATCTTAGAAATTTGAAATCAAACGACGGCTTAGCTGAATCTAATCTCACGACTTAAATATAAATGATAAACTTTTTAGGAAATAAATATGGCGGATCACATGTGCATATATATGCGCGCACGTTTGCCAAGGAGTGTATCAAATGATTTGTATAGAGTATCGTGCGTCGGTAAAGGAGGATACGGGTTGATAATAGAACACTACTGTCGGTAATGATATTGAACGAGTAAAAAAGAATTCCTTTTTATGTACACGAAGAGTGGCATAAATAGATAAGAAAGGTAATAAGTTGTGCAATATATTTATAAGATCAGATTACGATAGTTAATCACAACATAACAATACATCGACAATTATATCGGAGTAACCGCACATATAATAAAACGTTTATCGAGAATGAATTTGTTAGGCATATACATTGCGATTTCTGTATAAAATTGTGAAATCACCTATCGGTTTTCGCCTTTTGCAACATTGTACAGAGTGTTTCCTATTTTCTACCCCTATATCCTAAACGTTCTCAAGTCTCTTCGTTTAAACAGAGGGCTCTTATTTCTAATATTTTTTTTTTATAAAATAATATATTTCCTTGACTTGCTCTTTATCGATTATTAACAATATTTCTGGATATTCCATTGCATATTGTACATTGTTAATAGAATTCTAATCTTACGAAATTTTTAGATTTAATCCTACAGGTACTGTAGATATGCTTTTTGCATACAGTGGCACAACTTTATATATATCGCTGTATGTAAATCTATAACATAATATTGTGTATATACGTATACTATATAAATAATATAAATATAAATCTTGTATCGAGGTAAATAAAGTCACACGTAGGATTGTAATTTACGCGGAACAGGTTAGAGATACAGAGAGGAACAGTTCGATGGTTAAATGGGGAATAAAACTGGATCTTCTTGTCGTTCAACCGCTTTCAACGATTTGAATAGTGTGAGAGGGTAAAAGAAGAATAAAACGACAAGGTTGTGCGTTCGTATTATGAAACGGTTGAAATGCACGTATCGGTTACATAAATTTTATTACTATTATAGAAATTATGACTACTTCGCATAGCTACGATTTTGTGGCAAAAAATTGCAATTTTTTTTTTTTTAATCCATTCCACTTTTAAACGCAAAGTTCGTGCTTGGAAAGCAGATTGAAATCTCCTTATATTATTATAAAGGTATCATAAGGTATGATGTTTTCTAAATTTTATCGTAGAGGAAATGTACTTACTGATATTATTAGAGAAACGAGAAAGATACGAGGCGAAAGATCGCACAAAATATCTTGTTCGCCATCTTTCCACATATAATGTCAATGTTTCGAAATACCTCTAAACATCTGTTGAGAGAAGTAGAACGTCAGAAATATAAAAAAGCTAAAAAAATATAAAGAGGTTCTGACGTCGCTCGCGTTTCCTTAACTAGTCTAGCAATAAGAAAGTTGTTATTTCTTAAATACTTGTTTATAAAACATCTGTGTTTTGCTTCTGGAAGGAATCGTAAGTCGAATGAAAGATTAAAAGGAAAAGACAAAAATGTAATATCATCGCTATAATTGGCGATTGTATACAAAGTCATACATTGTCATGTTTGGAGAACATTATTGTTCTCGATTAAGAAGTAGCGTTCTGATTTAAGAAGTAAACCCTCAGAAGAAGACCTGGTTTTACCTTTTAACTATTATAAAAGGTCATAGTTTTCATTATTATAGAAAAGCACTTATAATCACTTTCTTTACATTTATTAGCCACATTCTGTGTAATTTTGCATATCTAAAATTCTTATAAATTCACAATAATCGTCAGTGTAGTTGTAACAATTTTGTTTTTCGTACTTTTCAAAAGCGAGTGATCGTTCTAACGTTTAAGGGTATTTCAAACCTTTTCCTTCCTGCCAACCAAGTATAACAACTAAACTGCGGATTTTCACGCATTTATAGGAAATTGGAAAGTGCAAAATTGTACCGAATGCGCGTAATACGAAAAAGACACATAGGATATGCAAAGTATAGTGCTTTCTATGATACTCGATAGGTTCTTTCCATTTTCCTACTCATATTCTTTACTTTTTTAATTCTAATCTCAAAAATAAGACTTTGGATAAAAATTCACGTTCTAGTTATGACGATTTCGGTTTTCACACCGAAGATGCATTTCATCCTTCCAACGTTTAAAAGGTATGTCGAACTTTTTAACACCCCTGCTGCCAGGTTTAATTCTCACGAATCGAAACCTGCACCCTTCCTTCTCTCCATAAAGAACCTGAAAGAAAACGACCGTTACCATATCTCTCCCCTCTTCGCACACAGTCGTCATCGGTTCTGGTTGCTGCGTGTCCGACTAACCGAGCATCCCCTTTTTGCCAGCCCGGAAACAGGTAAAAATCAGGGTTTGCGCGATACCTTTGACCCCGTGGGATCGTTGAAACAGGGTGTGTGTGTTATTGTGCGGAGAAATTTTCTCACGGGTCATCGTAACGCGTGCACCCGTCGAAACGACTATTTAAGAGCCGCTACTGCCTTCGATCTTCGCAGAAGTAGCTCGCTACCCGAACAGAAAGGTCACGGAGTGTCCTGGAGGAAGTTTCGCAGCGATATCTTCCGGCAATGGTGAGTCCTGTATCTGGCAATTATACACGGTCTTGGTGTTTCGATAGACTATGTCAAAAATTTCACGATTTAGCATCATTTTTTCTGTTTAGTTTCTTTAGTTTGTTTCTATCGTTTTAACGTTCTTATTTTGATTTTCGTCGGCACTTGATCGTTTTCTCGTCTAGCTGATTAAAGAAACTATTAGCGGGTTAAAATTGGCAGAAATAGAAAGTTAAAAGTAGTCACGTTTGCAAATGTTTTTTATCAATCGAAAATTCTAATTCCTTGTGTACCGTTCTCTCCGAAGCGTGTCTCTGAAACGAAAGTTAGAAGAATCGTTAACGAACGTAACACGAAATTCACGACTGTCTTAAAATATCGAGAAAAAGAAGCTGATGGGTGACGTTTCAAACAGCTGTTCGTTATTTCATTGAAATTAGGTAACATAAGGTTTTGCAAATATTTATAAAATCAGCGACTAGAGTTTTATTCGTCGTTGGAAATTTTATAACAGCTTGTTGCTGCCACTGAACGAAATAAGAGTTATTTTAGAAGAAGTTGCGGTATTTCACAATGATTTTCATTCACAAACGTTCAAAATGTCATTCTTCTGTTCGATAGAAACCAAAGAACATTTTATTTCGATGTCGATAAACAATATTTGTATATTGCAATTTGTACTTTTATTTTTGATAATTGTTACTTTATATCATAGCGCATAAAGTATCCGATTCGTTGTTGAAAATTAAGCGGTGATCTTTTATCGAGCCGGTTTCGTACATTTTTCTACGGTTACGTGAAATTCAAGGTCAATCCGATTCTCATTTCGATAATTCTCGTACGTTCATCGGAAATAAATCCATAATGATTTCGTTAAATAAATGTAAACACCTTGAGACGCGTATTTTAAATCGATTGCATTATAAACGTATTTCCAATATATCCAACATATCCAACATATCGTGTTTTATAGTTGTTGGAAAGTGCACGACCGACCAAACGTAAGCGAACAAACCTAATTGCTGAATAAATTTCTACAGTTTGACAGTAGACGAAGAGCTTCTTGCAATTTGTTAGAAATAAATAATAGAAACAATCGATCGTATACCGTTGGAAATGGAACTGCAAGATTTGAAATAACGGAAAGATGTTTCCAAAATATTTCAGAAAAAGGAACAAACGAATTACGATCTAGCGAATCTATTCGTTTGTATTTTAGAAAATAGACGTCGATACTACCTATCGAAATGGGAAAGCTACGAAGCAAAAGATCGTCGAACGTATTTTGTTCGTTATCTTTTCTCGTATAATTTAACGATTCTCTGAAATATCTTGAAACATCGAAACATCGAAACAACGAAACAACGAGAGGGAAATGTTAGAAACAAAAACATAAAAAGAAGCTGGTTTTCACGTTGTTCGCGTTTCTACGTAGCGTGTACCCTAAACGATAATACTCACTCGGTACATACCTTTTATTCGTCTTTTGCAATTATTCGGATTTAAATGTCAACATATACAACATATATAATTTTGTGAACTGTGCAAAATTATTCAACGTTACACTTGAAAAATAAATTCCTGTTTAAATACAGTTTATATTCGAATATATTCGGATGATGCGATTTCTGTGAACAAAATTATCGAACAAAATTATCGAACCATATCACGCAGCTGATAGAGACTCGTAGAAAGGAACAGAAATTCATATCTGAATTTAACGAAAATCGTATTCATTACGGAATACGTTCAAATTACTACTATCGAAAGGCTCGGGTGCTGAAAGTTTGTTCATATTTGTCACGCTTGTGTCGGTACGTAAAGTTACTCTTAGCATCGCGATTTAGTCGTTGGTTGATGGTACCTTAGCAACAACAGATCCGCGTTCCTTCATTCTCAGAGTGTAATATCATCGAAAGATGTACCATGCTTGTTGCCTGTTGCTGCAATATGTCGGCAATAATCAAACACTTCTAGTTCGATCGATTCCTTTATTATTATATTATATCGTATTATATCGTATTATATCGTATTATATCGCGCGATACGATAGGAATCGCGGCATTAACCCTTTCGCTCCTAACGACGATTATAGCCAACGTGCACGAAACGACCCCTGGAGGCTAACGCCGTCTATAGCCGGCAGCGTGGCCAACTAATTTATGCCTAGCAGCGCCTCTTGCGAGTTCCGCGTCAAATACTCGCGGATACTTTATGCAGTCGTATTTATTCATCCTTGGTATTTTTGAATTTGTTTCGACTATTACAGTGCAATAGTTAGAAGTTGAGAAAAATATCGCAAACTTTGGACAAAAAATGCCCAAAGAATTTCTATATCGGTACGTCCGTTCACTTTTCAAAGGTACTCTTATTTCTTAAATGTATCGCGAGTTGCTGTTTATCTTAATCAATTGTTCAGGTTAATGTACGTGAATTTTGTTATTAAACGCCCAGAGCGTGTCAATAAGCAAATCCGAACGCCGAAGGCTGTCCACGCGCTACGTGTATATTTTTTGCCACGGGATCCCGTTCAGTGGCGGCGCTTTGGCGGAACAGAATCGCCATAGCGAAAGCATTTTAATAATAAGTAATAAGTTTTTGTTTCAATATCGAACAAATCATAGTTTAGAGAGTATTGTTTCGAAGTTGGCCATAAAATTCATAACGCAAATTCTATCCCAGTATATGATTATTCGTCTAACGTATTAAAATAATTGAGTTCATTCGCTTTTTGAAAGAAACGTCTTTCTTTGAACGTCGATCGATACGAAATAAAATAATGCAACGGAGAAAACGGTAGAAGGAGAAGAATAAACCACTACTTGACAAAATAGGAGCAAATATTTCTCATATTATCCGTTGTATTACGTAGAAATTAATAAAACTCCTGGCCATTAATGAAATTTTATCTAATAAAAATTCTAGCCATCGATTAGCATTCCATTGGAAAAGTCACATCGAATAAAAATTCTACGTATCTGAATTTCTGTAAAATACTGCTACACAAATGGTTTCATCTTTAATGTTTCTTGATACCTAGAAAGACGAGTAGTTTTATTATATTAACAGATGCGTTCTTTAAAAATTACCTTCGAATCCGGATCTCAGCTAAGCTTCTAGAAATCTTTACATGCTGTTTTCATTATTTTCATTCGCTTTCTCATCCTCGTTATTATTATATTATTATCATCTACTAACTATTCTTCTAACGCGAAACTAAAAAAGAAATTCCACATAAGAAATTTCAAAACTGTTCCCACCAGTCGAGATTAACGATCAACGACGACTATTTATTTATTTAGTTTATTTTCTAAAAACGCAATTTCGCTCGGCCCTACTCTATCCAGGTACTAAGATCCGATCAAAAAGCTTTTTCCAAATTTTCCACAACACTCCGTTTATCAACTATCAAATACAATTTTCATAGTTCAAATTTCCAACTGTCAATCTCAATTATTTACTTTTACATACATTTTATTCGACTCTGTCTCAACCCTTAACAATATACAAAAATATAAAACAGGTTATTGCTTTACTTCTATTCGCTACTATTTCTCCAACAGTTCTATCATGCTTGAAATTCTAAATTAATACGATACGAAATACAATTCTAAATCGATACGATCAATTGTGCAGTATGGTAGTTCTCGAAAATATCGTCGAACACTTGTCTTGCGATTTTTTTCTGAACGTAAGCATTAAAGTCACTAATTCGTCTTAGAATTTCTGTAACGTTATACCATAAAACTTTTAGCAGCAATACAAAGTGCGGTGATCCGAAACATGGTGGAAAATTTTCCCACAAACGATCACACAAATGCAAATCTTTTACTTTGAAAAGCGTTTAAAGATTGTTTACTTTGAAAAATTTACCAACTTTTTCCAGACCATAAAAGAAGATAATAACAAAATAGCGATAATCAAGCGCTGTAACAACGCTGTTTCGATCACCTAATTTCGGTAAATTTATTTCAAATAGAAGTCACTTTGCAAAGTTGACAAGTCTCGTACGAAGCGGAAAATATATTTTTGTGTCCGTTGCTAATTAAACGTACTTCAAATTACGAATCGCTGGTCCAAATGACAAGAATAGAAATGAATAGAAAATAGCTATTTAACGAAGGCAAAAACACCGACCGATGCTTATTTACGACGAAATTGATTATCGCGAGAAAGAGAAATATTGCATAGTACGAGGAAAACGAATCTCGATAGTTATTTAATCGAATGTTTGTGCATTTGTGCCGAGTATCAAAATAGCAATGAAACGGATATTTTTTGCGTTTTTCGTGTCAAATCGATAGCCTTGTTTTTAATTGGAACGAACTAAAGAAAGTATAGGAAATACCAACGATAATAACCGAGACATATTCTGTTCTTCCATTCCATTCCATTCCATTACATTCCATTACATTCCATTCCATTCCATTCCATTCCATTCCATTACATTCCATTCCATTCCATTACATTCCATTCCATTCCATTACATTCCATTCCATTACATTCCATTACATTACATTACATTACATTACATTACATTACATTACATTACAACGTTCCCGCTTCAACGTTCAAAACAGCAGATAGCGAATAATATACGATTATGAAATGATCGAAGCTTAATTGCAGTTTTAATAGAAGATAAGTTTTGTAGCAAAAGTTAATACGAAACAGTTGAACAGATGGAAGACACGAATGCAAATCAACGATAGATATCGATTAACAAGAAGTACTTAATTTACTGATTTTCTCGAAAAGGCGATAATCGATGAATTGGCGACTTCCTGAATTTGTAATAGCAGATGAAAATGAAAATTAAATGGATCGTAAACTCTTTCATAAAATTCATAAAATTCATAAAATTCGAGCTCCAATATATTTACGATAAATGGCGTTGGAATAAAATATCAAATGATGATAATTTCCATACATTATGAGAATTAAATACATCCAAATTAACTGGAAAATTATAACCAGAAAAGGAAGCAAGCTAAGGAAACATGCCGCGTTAAATATAATATAAAAAAAATACTGTATCGTTTTTAACAATTCATGCTTACCAAAGGATCTTCCACCCGCTTCTTACCAACGATTCTCTAAAACATCGAAACATAGATGATTTCTTTCGTAATTAATTTTTAATTAAAAAGCAAGCACTCTAAGCATTTTCTACCTGAATTCTGATTCTACATCTAGAAAAAAAGTTTAACTCTTAGATTTATTTACGAAAAACGAGCCTGTTTAGAACTTATCTAAATCTTCTTCGGACTATCTGAGATTTTATCTCGATTTTACTTGAAATCTATTCAACCTTTTTCAAGTCCGCCAACATTTTTCTTCCAGTCCAATGAAATTTCTTTTCTCAATAAAATAAACTGGCCTGCGATTTGATTACAATTTTTTTTACAAATCCGTGTTTTCATAATCTCAAGATAGTTGTATGTAACAGCGGTTGGAAGTATTGTAGAAAATGTTCGCTTTACCTGAAACATATCATAAAACTTATCTTTAGTGTAAAAAGTATAAAGTTTTAATCGGAGAGAAAACGTAATTACGGTTAAATATTCGCATTTTATGTAATTACAATTAAATGAATTTTGTCAGTGATGAAATTATCAGGAACGTACGAGAGACATAAATGCGAAGAAATAGAAATGCGAAATACAGCAAACGAACAATTATTTAAATTACACATAAACGGTGCAATGTAATATTTGTTTAAAGAGTAGAAAGAAATATCGGATGTAATTCGCTTCGAGCTAATATCAAACATAATAATATCAAACGCTTGAAAATATCGATATAACCGGTCATAGTGATTCAACGATATAAAATATATAAAGCAAAAGAGGGCAAAAGAAAGGTTTGTCGAAGAAGCGAAAGTTCATTGATATTTCACCGTTATATTATTTTATATGTATTCCCAAACATGCCATAAACTTTCACTAATTCGTTGTACTTACTATAAAGAAAAAAAAAAAAAAAAAATAACGAAAATCTGTCATAATTTTAATAATAATTTTAATAATAATATATGAAATTTTGCAACAATATAGATCGAGTACAAATGATTTTTATGCACGTATACGTGTATATATGTCGCTCCAAATATATCGTGAAATTTAAAAATAATCCCGTTGAATCAAAAATTTCTTTGGCGCATAATTTGCATTTGCTTTATATTATATCAAAGATATATACAATCACGGTTCTAAGATCCAACATTTCAGACGATATACACGCAATAGCACGAGGCAACGTTTCCATAAATAAATTACATATATAATTAAAAATATATAGTTAGAACAGAATATACTCCTCGTATGGCACAAATAAGTTTCCTATTTAAAAGAAGAATTATATGAAAAAAGATCTTCTAATGCAATATAACTAAACGGTATTTTAAATAAGAAACGCGAAATAGAAAGGGGTAAAAATTACGCCGTGCACTTTTTCATTTGAATTGCACCAATTTTATGCGTTCGATCATCATCGTACGATCATCGTTGCAATCGAACATTTCTATCATCGATAAAGATATGAGAATAACATATCGGAATAAAAGACAGAGACACGGTTAATAAAAACCTAACGTTTCTTCCGATTTGCTGCACAATTGATTCGGATATAATTTCACTTTATCATTTAAAAATGTAACGTTACAAAGAATACTAGAAGAGGAAAAGAACGGACCGAAATAATTATTTAAAAACGACACGTATATTTATCTATCGTTCGTTACTTTGTTTCTCATCAATTTGTACCAAAATTACCAAATTTTATTTCCTTTCGTGTTTGATCTGGCTTTCGCTAACGCTCACAACATTCCAGGTCTCGAGGACCAGCTCGAAGATGGGATCATCGGATGGAGACATGCAAAAAGTTTAAAGAATAACCGAAATCGAAGAAATAGGAAGACTAAAATCAGACAGAACAAAAATGTCGTTAGATTTGGCAAAGAGGAAGGAGGAGGAAATGAAGAAAAACGGCTACTACTGTGAAAAATAGAAACACGAAAGGGCGCGTCAAACACTCTACAGGATCCAAAGCACAAAACCCCGATTGTTGAAGTTTCGTGAACGTTTGGAGAAGTACAACGTTTGGAAGAAAGTTCGATTTAAAGGAAAGAAGGGAAAAACGAATACACATCGGAAGATTGAACAAAATTTCATAGTCTGAAAATAGATATGAGAAATAGCATTGGTAAACGTTTTTTCCAACACATTTTCAAACTTATACATTTGAGAATCATTGTACCGAAAAACAAAATGAATAAACCGAAGAACGAAGAGGAGCTTTTGGAACTTTTTCAAACAAAAGCGAAAGTCCAAGAAGCAACGACGATCAGTTGTCAGACATAGTATAACGATAATAATTGCATCGATTGGCATTTCAGTTACATCGAAATTCTAAAATTTTAACAAAATCTCAAAGTTAATGAAACGTAGAAATTGACATAGCAGATAAAAGCTATATTTCGATTAAAGCTTTCGGATACCTCGTGAGTTAAAATTAAAAGTTATCAGCTGAAACTGCCAAAAAAAGAAAAGAACAAAAAAAAAAAGAAAAAAAGAAAGAAAGAACAAAAAAAGAAAAGAAGGAAGGAGATAATAGAAATTGATTTGTTATCATTTACTTTAGTCGTATTAGTATTCAGTTTAATTTCAAGATTAATCAATTTTTTAAAATTCTTCGCCTTTTCTGCACCGTTTTATAAGGCAAACAGAATGGACAAAATTCAGTTGGAAATTCAGAGATCGTTTTGACAATATAGAATCGAAATTCTTAACTTTCGGGATAGCAGGTGAAAATTAATTACTCAAAAAACGTACTACTTGACTTGAAAACGTGCAGCGTTGAACAGAAAATCGTAGAATCGACCGTAATAATATTTTTAATTTACTTGCGACTTGCTAAATGATAATAATGATAGAAATGTAAGAAAATTATTGTTCAGTTTTTAAATAATTGTTCTCGTTTTCTAGCCCGTTAAATAATTGGTTCGTTAAGTTTGTTCCTCGTTTATTTCTCAGTCATTGATTTTCAAACGACGTTACAAAAATTCCTAGTTCATTGTTAAAAAAAAAAAAAAATTTAACCGCGTTTCCCTTTGTTCTTGTTAAGTTTGTCGTTCTCTCTTATTTTCGTTAATGTTAACATGCCAGCTGTTGAGTTAATGTTAATCACCCGAGCTTGAAAAATCGAAGTTAACGTTTAACCGGGTTGTGTTTTTGTTTTATATTCGAAGGATTGGAAAAGAGGATTGGAGAGGGTATTTTAGGCTGAAAGTATTCCATGTTTACGCATAAGATATTAAGAGATAAATTGTGCGCAAGAATGGTCGATATTATCGTACTTTTCGCGTAGAATACTCACGTTTAAACGAAGTTTCACGTGGACATTCTGTTTTCTTTCGACGATTAAGTTAAAAAAAAATCTGTTTTCCCCATTGTTCGTTGTTTCGTAGAAAACAAATTTTTTTTGCCGTTGAATCGTCCTACAGACGAAGTTAACGATCGGGTGAAAAGAAAACGAATCGAGGAAAATCGGGAGAAAAGGAAAGAAGAAAGAGAAAAAAGAAGAATTAGAAAAAAACAGATGTTTACATTGTTTTCTTGTTTGTCCGTAAATATTTCTACTTTTGGTTCTTCACCTCTGTGCCTTGACTTTTACCTTGCGAGTGATCGATCGCGTTAATCCCGTGGTCGTGATACCATAAATCTCCGAACGAACGACTTACAATTATCGTAGTATACGAATATTATATTGCGCGATACGATACATAAATGAATTAATCGTCCGTTTAATTCATTTATCTATTTGTTTCGTAAATTACCGAATTGTAATTTTAAGATTAAGACCGTTGTATCGATACTCGTTTATTTAACTGTATTACTCGCCGATCAATTACCGAACGATCGAATGATAACGGTTCATTCGTTCGCTCGATCGTTGATTATCCGACCTTCCTGCGTGTCTTTTAATTGTAATCGTGTGTATTCGATAAAATATTAATCGAGAAAAAGAAACGTAGCCGGTGAAGCGTTTATAAATAACCATTTATAAATTCGTGTGCCGATTAATCGACATTGTAGTCGATACTTTTAAATAGCGTGTGTGTACGAGTGAATCTTTTTAACTCTACCATTGATCCAATTTTTCCATCTTGATGCGATTATGCCTGTGAACATTAATGAACAACGAGAGAAGAATTGACCATTAAGCGTGTACGAATTAAAAGATTTACGAATTAATGCGTATAATTAAATACCTTTGGCATTCTGTAAAGTATTTAATGTACCTATAAGCTCTGCATAAATAAAAAGCAAGTTACTTGCATCCCATTACACTAACTACTTTGTTCGATCTTCCACCATTCTTCTTCCTCCACCTTCTTCTACGATCTTGTTGCCTCGTTCTTTCTATCAAACGGTAAATGGTAATTCATCAAAGACGTATAAAATATTCAAGGTGGTGTGCTCGCCATAATTTCCACTGGACGAAACACATTATCACATAGGTCTCGTTTCTTTGGTTCTCTTTGTAAAAATGTGCTGGAAATTCGTCTACTCGTCGCCTTCTTTTAAAATCATCGACCAATCGATTTTAATTCTATCTATTCGTTTTCGTCGAATTTTCTTTCGTTATAAATATCTTTTTTTTCGTTAAAAAAATTGAGGCACAACTGTATATATCGACTCATTTATATTCATATTTCATATTTCATCGCTTACCTATAGGTCCATTCTTTTTTCTCTTTTTTCTTTTTCTTTTCTTTTTTTATTTCTATATATTTTTATATAACAGCAAAATAATAGTCAAGGACCGGAAGTGTGAAATGCGAAGTGACGTGAACTTATAAAATTATGACGGGAACAGATATATCTTATTCATCGATATTAAATAAGTTCTCAATTATTGTATTGTAGCAAACGTCGGATACTATTCATTTGAACAGTACAATAACAGAAAAAATAGTCCGAACAGTCCGAATTTATTCGCGATATTTACGTAAATGACTCAGCAGAATCGAAAGCTTGTTCGTGTTTCCCTTGGAAATAAACATCTAGGCAATTAACGACGTTACCCGATACACATATATAATATATTATAATAAATGATAATACATAAGAATTGCTATGTAGAGTTCTATATATAGTTCCCTTTTCTGTTCGGTACTTCTTACGAAACTATTAATATCGCTTATGTTATATGGTTTTCATAGCTTTTATTCGATAAACATAGGAATAACGTGATATTATTGTATCGTTAAATGAAACCGATACTTAACGGTACGATACTTTTATCTTGTGGTACTTTTTTCACAATCGTTCTGGGATAACTCTGGAATAACTCGTTTCCATGGAATTCTTATTATACGGATGCCGAGTGTGTCCCATTTGTGCCGAGTGATCCCAGTGTGTCTCTTCTATGAGAACGCCTGATAAAAACGTTTTCCTAAGAGTAACATTTCTTTGCCATAAAAATTCCACAAGGGGCAAGATATTTTCTCAAACGACAGAATTCTCAAGGAGCAGAATTTCTTTTTTAACAGAGAAATAACTGTTTATTTCGATGCCTATATTCCGATTATTTTCAGAGCACAGAACGTAATAATTATTTATCAACGCGTAATTTTTACTTGTCATTCGGTAAACATTTCTCTAGGATACTTTTTAACTGTGCGGTGTTCCACGAGCGGATATTTGTTTCTCCCGCTAGAAACAACTGTTTAAAGCAGTACTTGGTTGCGTTACATATAAATTCCCGCTGACCTTGAACTCTCTAGGATTTCAAACTTCGTACTTACCTAGATGTTCCGTGGCCCGGTTTAAAATTCAAACGACGTCTCTAAACTAAACATACGATATTATTCACGTTCGAAGGTAGAAAATGTTGCGTATCCCGACCGCGGAAGACTCGGAGCCGGTGATTTACCGAAAATCACGGTAACCATCGCATAAATCGATAGCCGATCGTAAGATCGTAAAGAAGGGAAGTAGTGGAAAAGAGCGGAGAAAATAAATGCGGAAAAGCGTAGGACTAAAGATAGAAACAGTCGGAAATCGATCGACAGCGTTGATAAAACGAAACCTGGGAAAGAAAAGACAAGGAGGGTAAGCAGAAACAGAACGATTCGCGATAGAAGAAAAGATATGCAACAAGGACTTGGAAATCGGTCGTGGCTGTACATAATTCTAAGCGGAAAAATGTGGTAACCGATGTGATCGGCTCGATCGACATTCGCTGAAAAGGCCAGGTATACGATTTCTCACTGACAAATATTCCTCGACATTTGAATAGCCACGATGCGTTATGTATTACATTTCATAAGCGCCATTGCTATATAGCTTGTATCGTAAAACGAAACACGTTACAATTTAATAATCGATTACAAATGATAAAAAACGATCTCGTTGAATATATTTTCTTCTATTACAATGTACGTACTTGTTCGAAGAAACGCGAACGTACGTAACAGGAAATTAGGAGAACGAAATCCAACGAATAAGCGGTATTTTCGGACGGATCCTAAAAAAAAAAAAAAAAAAAAAAAAAAAAACATAGATAGCGAGGTGCAATTAGTTTGTCGATATTTTTACGGAAGATCGATCGTTCATGGTTAAAATAAACTTTTCCGGCAGAAAGATATTCTATTCGAGTGAAAATGGAAGATGTGACCGACGAAAGGTCGATGGGTCCTCCGCAATAGACACTGTCGGAGACGTTCGTACACCTCGGAAAGGTATAAAAGGCTCTGTCTAAGGACGAAGTGGCTCAGTCGTTCGAAAAACGATCGAGGGTTCGGAATCCGTCTGTCCGGTAGACCCTCCTGCGCGCCTCTTCGCTTTTTCCAATTCTATCAAACTATCGTCCCCTTCGTTCTAACTACTACACTTGCAGATCGGACGATAACCATTCGCATTAGACGTCGAGTTAGTTAAACCTGATATGGAATCGTACTACGAGCACATTGTACGAAACGAGAAGAGTTAAGAGGCCGTTAACGAGAGGGACGCGCGTGACAAAGAAGAAAATAGAAGAGGAGGATAAGTTCGCGTGACTAACAAGTATCGAGAGTATAAGAAATAACGAAAAAGAGGAGAGATCGAGTGAACTGGAATCGACAGAGGTGATATCTCGTTCCTATCGGTTTTTCTCCCTTTTCCTCTTTTTTCTTTTCGTTCTGCGATCAAATTTGAGAACGGCTCGAGATCGACGAGCGGCCAAAGAATTACGAATGCAGGAGCGGTGGCTCGAAAACATAACAAAGTTCGAAAGACAAGTGTACGGAACAGGTGTAGAAAAATATTAAAAGAAGGGGGAGGGGGGAAAGGAGAAAAAATAAGAGCAACGCGACGAAGAGCGGGATTAGTGGAAGAGGAAGAAAAGAAAGAAGGGAGAAAAGAGCAAGAGCAAGAGGGAGGAGAAAGGAAGGAAGGAAGGAAGGAAGAGAGAGTGGTGAGGAGCGAAAGAAGAGAAAGAAGAGGAAAACGAGGTGCTGAGAAAGAAGGCCAGAGGAGAGGAAAAAGGAAGGAAGGAAAAAGAGAAGAGGCCGAGTGGCAGCGGAGAAGGAAAGGAGAAAAGAAAGAGAGAAAGAGGAGAAGCGCGAGCAAGGAGAATAAGAGAGGTGGTTCCGAAGGTGTTCCAGAGGGACAAGTTTTTAGAGTGCACTTGCTTTTCTTCGTTCGGGGGCAGAGGGTGAAGAAGACAACGATGGCCGGATGGTGGAGCCTCGGTGGTGCTTTTCTTCTGCTTTTTGGTATTCTCCTTGCTTCCTATTTGTACAAGATCAACTGGATCAAGGTGAGTCCTCTTCGATACCATTGCCCGGTTTACCTACTTATATCGCATCTTTTACTCTGCTTCTCGCCAAACCGATCGATATTTTCCGTTTGTAAAAGAGATTCGAGTTAAATTATCGAAATAAAATATTATTAATTACGTCGAATTATGTCGAATTGAAATGAAATAACGACGAGCTGCCGGCAAAATTCTATTCTATAAAAGAATGTGAAAAAGTGAAAAAAAAAGGAGAGAGAGAGAGAGAACTACGTTGGATTTCCATGAAATTTCCATGAAATTTCGATCGAGACTGAATCGACGTTTTAAAGTCGCTAAGTATTATCGTTAAGTATTATCTACGCATCAAAGGCTAATAACGTTACTTATATAAGTAAAATACGGCGAAACGTTAACGTCTATATTAATTCCTCGAAAACGTGAAAGTGGAAAAGAAGATTTACTAAACGCTCGTCGACGCTCGCACTCTTTTTGTATTTCTATTAGCCGAATCCATACACTTTTAACGCAAACGACACACACGGGTGCGTGCAGAAGGCAGCACGATGACATTATGTTTACAAACGAAGAAGCAGATTTCTTTTTACGCGTGACGCCAGAAGAATATCCTTTTTCTTCGTATCAGCGATTCTTTCTATCCGCAAAAAGAAAACGTGATACGCTTCCATGTTTTGCGCGTCATAATCCTAAGTTTTGCGAACGATGATTTTATTGATATTACTATCTCGCTCTATGAAAAATTTCATTACCACTTTGTTGAAAACAATAAAAACCGTTATCCGTTATCAAAGATACCTGTTTCACCGTTGTTTCCATTCGTTTCGTGTATTATTAATATTTTATTAACAAAATTACTCCACAGACAATTGGCTCTGCTCTTTTCAGGACCTAAGATTCGAAGGTGACAACAAAAGAGTTTTAGCGAATTACTTGGAATCGAAAAAGCGTAAATTGGGTAAGCTTCCTCCAGTTTACCCGAACGGGTGGTTTGCCCTGTTAGAGAGTTCTCAATTGGACAAGGGTCAAGTAAAACACGTAGCTGCTCTCGGACAGAATTTTGCCGTCTTCAGGTATTTTGACCATAATATATTCGGTAGAAATTAGTACGTAAAATTAATTTATATAAATATTACGATAGATGTAAGAAATTGTTAAAAGCGCCGTTTTTCGCTTTTTCGTCGATATTTATATATGCATGGGAAAGTAAAGGGAAAACATGGTACGACAAAAGTATCGTGCTAAGGTAAGTGGAAAAATGTCGTGGAGCGAGGATTTCCGATAAAAGTTTTGATTCGTTCGAGAAAATCGCGAAAATCGCGAAAATCGCGAAAATATGAAGTTTCGTCGAGTACGTGTGCACTTGAGAGGCAACGAGAGTCGATTGGACGGGTTTCTTCGCACTTAGCCGCTATGAAGTTCTATGCAGTACGCGTGCACTCGAGAGGTAACGAGAGTGAGTCTCGGTTGAACGGGTTTCGTCGCACTTGGGTGAAGTACCGTCAAGTACGTGCGCACTTGACACAGGTAACGAGACTCGGACGGATGAAATTCGATAGCCCATTTCCTCGAAAGCGGAAAAAATTGCGTCAAAAATTCTCGTTTTATATCTTCAACCTCCTTTTCACGGGAAATCACAGCCTTTCGGCTTATTTCGAACCACCGAACACAGACCTAGATACCCAAGTGCGAGGAAACTCGCCGACTCTCGGCCACAAGCGTACACGATTCTCTCGAAAACGAAGCTTCGTATGAAAGATTGCCTACCCTACCTCCACCAGTTTTCCAACTCAACTTTGCACCACGGATCAACCCCTTTCAGCTTGTACCACGATCTCCGGCACACCCTCTATGTCTACTGTGTGTATAGTTAATATTGACGTTTAACAATTTGTACACGTTTAAAGAACAGATAATGGGACGGTGAGAATTTTAGACGCTTATTGCCCTCATCTGGGTGCAAATATGGCAGAGGGTGGCCGTGTAAAGGGCGATTGCTTGGAATGTCCTTTTCATGGTTGGCTATTTCGCGGTTCCGACGGACAATGCGATTACATCCCCTATGCTGACAAAGGTAACCCCCCGATTTACCACCTCGATTTCGATCGTCCATTATAATCGTCGTTTAGTCGTTATAGTCGTCGTCGTTTTAGTGCCACATATTGCCAGAACGAAGACTTGGAAAAGTTGCGAAGCTAACGAAATCATCTTCGTTTGGCACCACGCCGAGGGATTGGAACCACACTGGCAGCCGCAAACAATCAGTCACGTTTTAAACCGGACATGGCGTTATCAAGGTCGAAACGAGTTTCTTATCAATTGTCATATACAGGTCAGTTCGATCAGTTTGCGTGCAATTTCTTTGTCCTTTCCTTTTCACTTTTCATTTTGTACAAGTTGTTCATCCATCTTGCGATAAAACGAACGGACGCAGATAAACACTCGGATCTTGCTTTTTGCTTCGAAGAGGTTTAGCTCCACTTGAATAATTTGCACATGCTTCTGCGAGAAAATATCTAAATATCAGTTGTGTCTCTATAACATTTAGAGATAATAGATAAATAAGGATAATCGGGGTAATTCGATCGATCATGGAAACTAAAATCAAGGAAACCAAGTAGCCATTAACCTTTAGATCGACGGCGATCTCTCAGTATCCTTCTCTTTTCTTTTTCCTTTTTTTAGATATCTGTTAAGTAAAGCTGATGGATATTTGAAATAGGAAATGGATCTTGGACTCCTTGATTGCAGCCTCCATGACGAATCCTAAGAATCGTTGCTTCGGGTTTGCACAGGTAAAGAACTCGTAACTATGTATCATCGCTAGACTGTGGATTTTTAAGCGTTTACAGGAAATTTAAGAGTGCAAAAAATGCACACAATGCGCCCATATATATCCAGAGTATAAAAGTAATAAGGTCCGGTAGACGAAACAAATTTTCGCTCGAGCTCTATTTCTCTAGTTGTGTTTAGAAAAATAGGAATTCGCATAGACGGGCGCAGCCTGATCCCCGAGCTAAAGCGGAATTAATACAAGCCATAAGAAGAAGATCATTTTTACATTGATACGACTGCTTGCAAATAATATTTAAGTAGACGGAACTTATGAAAGGAGAATGTGTTAATCCTGTGTTAAATCCTATTAACCTTAGAATCTGACGTGACAAAATATCCATTAGAAGGTATCCATTAGAAGGAATTCTGATGGAAAAAGAAAAACCTATAACGTTATGATACAAATATCACAATTTTTTATAGGAAGTTGCGGAGAATGGTGCCGATTCGGCACACCTCAGCGCGGTGCACGGACCAGCGATATTTGCAAAAATTGCACGTATCTTTTCTGCTTTCGCTCGTCATTCGTGGACGAACGTTAATTGGGCACCGCATAATTCCTTCTTAGAATCTCAAAACTCGAACGGAACCGAGCCAGAGAAACAGGATGGTGAAAATTTAAGGCACAGAGCATACATGACTTTACGGCACAGACTGATTCTGTTCGAAAAGTTCCAAGTTCTACCGTTGGACGTAAACGTTCAGCAAATCGGCCCAGGATACGTTGAACTCATGATGCACAGCTCTCTAGGATCCATGTGTATTTTCCAAACGGTGACACCGATGGAACCCCTCTTACAAAAGGTTCTAATTTTAATTAAAGCTTCGAGTATACATTTAACACCGTCAAATCTAGCCATTTGCTTCTCCTTGTAATATACAATTCGTACAAGAAATAACATTCTCTTAAAAGAGGATGGTAACGAACTTATTTTCTAGAAGAAAAAGAAACAGAAAAAAAATGAATTTCGATAGTAGATAGTTGGTAGTTGCCGGTAACCATTGTTCTTTGTAATACGACAACTGTACCGTCTTCTTTCTAATTGTTATTTGTATCATCAGGTGACTCACGTACTATACTGTCCACCATTGCTTGGTCCATACGCTAGTATGTTATTCCTAGGAGAGTGTTTAATGTTCGAAAGAGACGTAGCCATTTGGAATCGAAAGAAGTTCGAGAAACGACCGCTCCTGGTCAAAGAGGATAAAAGTATAATTGCTTATCGCAGGTGGTACGCCCAATTTTATTCGGAGCACAGTCCAAGTTATCATTCCGCTATCAAATCTTTACAATGGTAGCTTTCCTAATACCTTTCCTCTTATAAAACATTTTCACATCTTTGATAACGCCCGCTAAATTTCATATCTCTGACAATTGTAAGAACGATAATATTAGCGATTATATTAAATAAATACATTTTAGTGTAATAAGATATCTATATATAAACATTGATTTTATTCGTATAACGTTAAAAATATCTTAAGAATAATTGCAAAGTATAATGTATTTAATCTAAGAAAATCAAATATACGAATGATTATATTATTATTATCATCATCATATCTATATACTAGATAAATATTCTCCTTCATAAAGAACGAATCAATTTTCATACCTGTATTCATCACCTTTCCATAAGAATTATTCGAGTAGAACTATTGTAATAAGTAGACTGCGGATATTTATGCAAATTCCTACTTTTAGGAATATGATTAGAAAACAAAAAACAAAAAAAAATGGAATTTAAGTTAAATATTGTTTTACCTTAAATTAAGTATTACGAAACAGGTAATACTTTCGATATTTTATATATTCTTATCGCGTTATTGTATTCTACGCATTTCTATGCATTTCAGACGACCCATAAGTAATACGCAGTATTTTACTAATAAATAGTTTACTAATAAATACCGATCAAGAAATTAGACGAATTTACGTCATTTACAAAAGAACACACCCAAGTTTTCAATCCCTTTGTCCAATTCTTTAAGTTTCAATTCAAACCTCGTTTTTACATTACTACATTATTATATAGCTAATTACAATTATTTGTTACAAATCGATATAGAGATTTAACGTTTTTCCTTCGTTCCGCAATTGTATTCATCGTCGTTTCTTCGTCGTATCCGCTCCATAAATCGAATAAGAGGACTACACTATCCGACGTTTAACGGACTGAGAAATACACTTCCAAACCATGCCCTTAAAAGTTCTTTATTCAATTTTCCTCACATAAATGCTACATCGATGATACTAGACACTTTGAATAATTTGCTGCGCACGCGGTCCTACCTGTCCACTTGCTTCTTTCGCTACTACAAATAAAGGAGGTAGCAATTTACCATTTTCTGATCTTCCTGTCTAAACTGTATAGCTGTGCGTAATTGCCAATGTTGACTTTCCCAAGGAATACCACTATTGCGAACATAATACTCGATCATTGACATCGATCGTTTATTTAGAGTTTGCTTACAAACAAGAATCAGTGTCTAGCAATGAAAGAAACTCTTCACACAGTTATCACATATATATATACGAACAAGGAACAACTTGAGTACTCCGCGTTCCACATCGAGCGTGAAAATTTCAAATATATAAATTCCTAATTTATCCTAATTGTAGTTTGTGCATATAGGCGTAGTATTTATAAACAAACATTCAAGAGGACTTCTTAACATTTACCTGGAATAACTAAACACGCTATTTTTTTTAACATATTATTTAAAAAAATGGATTCTTTTGTAAAATAATGTATATCGTCTAATTCGTCATTGAGAAATACTAATTTCATCGATTTACGCAATCGCTCGATCTGCAGTAGTTTCCGAGATATTCGACAAAACAGATATTACAGCACAAAATTTGCAGACGGTTTTCACTTCTTTAATATGGACAAATATTTTTATAAGAATCACATCATCTATGAATTTCATCAAGATCGATGATCGACACTTCTCTATGTTCCCCTGTTAGACTTAGATCGATCGTTTAAAAGTTCCCACAGTTAGCCCAGGCTCAATGAAGGAAAATAAGATCACGTGATAGATACACGGGTCACGTGCCGTAGCTGATTGGTTAATTGGATGCGTGGCGGTTCTTCGACGCCTGAAAAACAGTTAGCT